>NC_092041.1:49416740-49716740 GCF_003086295.3 Arachis hypogaea
CCTTCAACAACGCCCCTCTTCTCAAGTTGGCAACGCCACTATGCTCTTCCAAGGCTGCATCTTGCCTTGGCGGCAACGCCCTTCTAGAGTTGGCAACGCCAATTGCTTCCAGGCTGCCTGGCGTTGCCTTCAACAACGCACCACATTCCTCAAGTTGGCAACGCCAACTTTGCTTCCAAGCTCCTGGCGTTGCCTCCAACAACGCACCATATTCTCAAGTTGGCAACGCCAACTTTGCTTCTTGGTTGCCTGCGTTTCCATAAAAACGCCCACTATCTCCAAGTTGGCAACGCCAACTTCTTCTTTCCCAGCTTGCATCATTCTTGCTTCCATGCTTCTTGTTTCATCACCTATCATCAACAAGGAAATAGCTTCAAAGTCTTACCAATTCATGCAATAAATTTCATGAGATTCATTCATACTCATTCATATATGCATTCTTTAATCATTTGCATGAATTTGGCTAGAATCAACATGTTCCTTGGTGTTCTCATGCATGAAGATAAAACTCATAAAAGGACTTGTTTATTTAGAGAAAATGAGTGAGATTAAGCTAAAACCAACTAAACTAACTAGCTAATATAACAAATATGCAATTGCATCACAACACCAAACTTAAAGTGTTGCTTGTCCTAAAGCAAAATATAAAACTTTGTCACAAGAATTAAGATGTAAGACTTGAATGTTCTTCCAGAGAGTAATTTTTCATTGAGCATGTCATCCTCACTTGTGTGGTCATTAATTTATTGTAATTGAACACAACTATTCAACTTTTTCAATTAAAATGCTTGCTTCACTACTAAATTGGTTAACTTCACTAGACTTCTTTATACCTTAGCACATGACCCTTGAACCATTCTTTCCTTGATGCTTCTCTCTTTTTTTTATATTCCCCTTTTTTTTCATTTCAATGAGCTCGAAATCTTGTCTTAAGGCGGCTCTTTAGCATAAGTTTTCAATCAACAATCCCAAACTAGTTGGTTCAAGTTGTTAAGTGTTGAGACACTCTTAAAGATTTACTAACTCAAGCCTCTTCCTTAACACATTCAATCACAGGCATATAACATTGAAATTTTGTTTGGATAGTGGTGTCCAGCACCTCTTTGGGTTGCTAAATGTTCTGTCATAGAGCTACTCTTGATTGTGGGTTTTCAATCGATAATCCCGAGTTAGTTAACTCAAGTTATCGGGTGATGAAGCACCCCTCGGATTTACTAGCCCAAGTATGTCCTTAACATCAATCACCACAGACACATATCCAAATTTTGTCATTGATGCCTAGCCTTTCATTCTTTGTACTCTATTTTCTTTATTGTCAAGGTTATTTGTGCTTTTACTGATAAAGTCTTTGTGATTCCTTAACCGAACTAGTCTTGTATAAGCAAGCATTCTTTTGAATTTCTTGAACATTGATTCTTTCACAATAAATGTACTAGCACTTTCTTATGGGACAACATGATCCTTTAAGCTAGATTTCTCTCTGTTCTTGCTCAAACTACATCTTTTATTCCATTGACAAGTAAAAGTACTTAAGACAAGCAACCATTCCAAAAGAAAAAAAAAATGCATCTTAGAAGGTATACCATATTTCAGACATACATCTTCTTTATTTGATAAACATAAAGAAAAACAAAGGAACTTACCACCTTTAGTCTTCATGTCCCTTTTCCCTTGCTTGATTCTCCTTGCTTTCCTTTGCCCTTTGGATCTTCTTTCTTTTTCTTTCTAGTTCTCCTTGTTGTTTTGTTGTTGCATCCCCCTTTGGATCTTCTTTCTTTTTGCTTCTCCGTTCTCCTTGTTGTTTTGTTGTTGCATCCCCCTCTTCTCTTGCCACACTCCTGAGCTTATCATTGTCTCATTTAGCCTTGTTGATTAAATCTTACCCTTGCAAGTTCCTGCTCTTCAAATATCTTGCGAGCTTCATTAAAGGTTTTAATTTGTGGGTTGAGTAATGGGGGTGTGGAACAGAGGTAACTGAGCTTTTCTTGGGTGCATATATCATAGTCAAGTCTGTCCTTATGCCTGGCTTCCCTGAACATTCTGCTTTCATTGAACTCTTTGTGAAATGTATATGTCTAGCATCCAATCTATGGAGAAGTTCTCTTTGCTGAGCTTGCTCTATCCTTAGTTGAGCTTGTTCTTGTATTACTTTCTCCATGGCTTTTTCATGTTCCACAGTTGAATTGTTGATGGCTTCCTGCATCTTGGCATATTGTTCTTGTTGTAATTCCATCATGTGTGTTGGTATTCATTTTGTTGGTTCATCCATTGAACTTGAATCCCTCTTTGTTGATCCATCAATTGCCAAAGGTCCCTTTGTTGTGAGCTTGTTCCTCTTGGCTTCTTTGAATTTGTGAATATTGCCCAGAATTCCTTCCAAGGCGGCTTGGAGTTGATTCATGTTCAAGGTATGAGGTTCTTCCATTTCTTGAGGCTCCTCCTCTTGTCTTGCTTCTTTCCTTTTCTTCCTTCTTGCTAAAGGTTGCCTTTCCAATTGGGTTGTGGTGATGAATTCCAACCTTTCTCGAGTAAGAGGTTTTCCAACAGAGACCAAATCAGTTTCTCCAAATTCTTCCAGAGGCACTCCAGCTTCTTCACATAGGCGCAGAATAGTACTAGGATATCCTAGCCAGCTGTCCTGTTTGACTTTTTGAGCTATGTCAATGATGTTCTTGGCTATAATGTCTCCAACATTGATTTCTCCTCCTTTCATTATACAATGGATCATTATTGCTCTATTCACCGTTACCTCAGAATTATTTGAAGTGGACATCAATGATCTCCTCACTATGTCATGCCATCCTTTGCTTGAGGTATGAGATCACCTCTCCGAAGTTTGAGTGGTTGTCCATGTGAATCCACACCCAATCCGTGCCTACTCTGCATAAGTCACTTACCACATCCATGTATCTTGGGTCATTTTCAACCCTTTCTTCATAGCTAGCTCGTTTGAACTGTTTTGCCTTGACCTTTAGCACCCTGTTGATGGTATCCGGGCTAAAATCAACAGTCACACCTCTTACATAACTCATGTATGGTTCTTCATCATCATATTCTCTTATCACATTAATATAGAACTCATGGATGAGAAGCATGCTCACTTCTTGAGGTTGGTCACAGAGAAGCTCCCATCCCCTTTTTCTGATTATTTTTTGTATCTCAGGGTATTCATCTTTTCTTAGCTTGAATGGTAACTCTGGAACAACATCTTTGCTTGACATCCAGCTGAAGATACGCTCGTTGTGTTTGGATTTGAATCTTCTTTGATCAAATTCATCTTCTCTCCTATCCCTTGATGATGAGGCCATTGAAGTTCACTTGCAAGGGTTGAATCTCCACACCAAACTTAGATGAATGCTTGTCCTCAAGCACAAGGAAAATGGTTGTGAATGGAAGAGATATATGACAACAATGTGACTTAGGCAAGCTAGAAAATGATGGTGAGGGGAGGTAGAGTGTTTCGGTTATGTGAGGGGATGTAGTGCTTCATGAGTTTTGTTGGGTAAAGATTAGGCCTAAAGCAAGAATATAGGAAACATGGAATGAGTTGGGGGTGTAGTGTGACTTCGGGTGAGGAAATGAGGTTATGGGGGTAGAAGAATGAGTGATGAAGAGTGAGGTTTGATGAATGTGGTTGAAGTATTTAAAGTGAACTTTGGTGGGGATGCATGGTTCTAGTGACATTTAAAGCTCGGTCATGGCATGGGGAGCATGCTTCCTTGTGCCCAATGCATGTTGAGTTCTTTTTCCCCATGCACAAAGTTCAAAACTCATGTGACTTTCCTTCCTTGTGTATCCGTGACCACACTCACCAAGATTCCCCATCACTTCTTTCTTTCTTTCATTATATGCTTCCAAGATTCCCCATCACTTCTTTCTTTCTTTCCTGCAACAAAATTCCAAAAGCTTGAGATTCTTAAAGTGACATTAATAACTAAACACTTATGATGATATTCCTATGCAAAATTGACTAAACTAAAATTAAAATTATGATTTGATTCCCTAATCTATTTTTTTCCTAGCATTAGTAATGTAAGTAAAGACACCAAACTTAGTTTGTGACTAAGTGTTCTATGGAGTTAATTCCAAAGATAGCCACATCAAACTTAGTATTGTACCTACATTATATGCTATTTCACGTTTTTTTTCTTTTTTCTTTTTTCTTTTTTAACTAAAATAGATGACTAAACTTGCATAGTCTAGCATTTTCGTGTATGTATGGACACCAAACTTAGTTTGTGGCTAAGTGTTGTAGAACACACTTTTGTCATTACTTGAAGATTGGTCACACCAAACTTAGTGCCTTGCATACACTATGTACTAGTCTACTTAATTATTATTGACTACTAAAGTATGAAAATAAAAGACTCCCTGTGCATGGGTTGCCTCCCATGAAGCGCTTTGTTTATTGTCCTTAGCTCAACACTGCAGTTTCTTTGCTCATGTTAAGAGTTGCACACTCTCTTCCTTGCTCCAAGGGCCACCAAAATAGTGCTTCACCCTATGTCCATTAGCTGTGAAGGTTTGTTTGAGACTTCATCAAGTAATTCGACATAGCCATGAGGTGATACTTTGGTGATGGTGTATGGACCAGTCCATCTAGACCTCAGCTTCCCAGGGAAGATCTTCAATTTTGAGTTGAATAACAACACCTTTTGGCCCGGTTCGAATGTTCTTTGAGAGATCCTCTTATCATGCCATCTCTTTGCTCTCTCTTTGTATATTTTGGCATTGTCATATGCCTCCAATCTGAACTCCTCAAGTTCATTGAGTTGTAGCAACCTCTTCTCTCCTGCTGCTTGAGCATCTAAATTCAGAAGTTTGGTGGCCCAAAAGGCCTTATGTTCAAGCTCCACAGGGAGGTGGCATGCCTTTCCATACACCAGCTGAAATGGAGATTTTCCTATGGGTGTCTTGAAGGCTGTCCTATATGCCCAAAGTGCATCATCCAGCTTCCTAACCCAATCCTTTCTTGTTGTTCCCACAGTTTTCTCCAAGATCCTTTTTAGCTCTCTGTTGGCAAGTTCAGCTTGCCCATTGGTTTGTGGGTGATATGGTGTGGCCACTTTGTGAGTAACACCATATTTGTGGAGTAAAGAATTGAGTTATTTGTTGCAAAAGTGGCTTCCCCCATCACTTATAAGTCCTTTGGGCACTCCAAATCTAGTGAAGATGTTCTTTTTGAGGAATTGCAAGACCACGTTGGTATCACATGTGGTGGTGGCTATTGCTTCTACCCATTTGGAGACATACTCTACTGCTACCAAGATGTATTTGAATGTGTAGGATGGAGGAAAAGGTCCCATGAAATCTATTCCCCACAGATCAAAGAGTTCCACTTCCAAAATGAACTTTTGAGGCATCTCATTTTTCTTTGACAAACCCCCTGTTCTTTGACATTCATTGCAATGGCTCACAAACTCTCTAGCATCCTTGAAGATTGAGGGCCAATAGAAGCCACTTTGAAGGACCTTTGCAGCCGTTCTTTCGGCTCCAAAATGACCACCATAACTAGAGTTGTGACAATGCCATAGTATGTTCTTCATCTCATCCTCTGACACACATCTTCTTATCATTCCATCTGGGCATCTTTTGAACAAGAATGGTTCATCCCAAAAGAAGAACCTAGCCTCATGCAACAGCTTCTTAACTTGTTGTCTTGTGTACTCTTGTGGAATGATTCTTCCTGCCTTGTAGTTGGCCATGTCTGCAAACCAAGGGACATGTTGAATGTGCAAGAGGTGTTCATCTGGAAACTCTTCATTTATTGATGGAAGGTTGTCTTGGCATGCATCTTGTGGTACCCTTGATAAGTGATCAGCAACTTGATTTTCGCTGCCCTTTCTATCTTTGATCTCAATGTCAAACTCTTGTAGGAGTAGCACCCATCTGATTAGCCTTGGTTTGGCATCCTGTTTTGACATAAGATACTTAATAGCAGCATGGTCAGTATACACTAAGACTTTAGATCCAATCAAATATTGTCTAAACTTATCAAAAGCATATACCACGGCTAGTAACTCTTTCTCTGTTGTGGTGTAGTTTCTTTGAGTTTCATTCAATACCTTACTTGCATAGTAGATAACATGAAGCTTCTTTTCCTTCCTCTGCCCCAACACAGCACCAATTGCAAGGTTACTTGCATCACACATGAGTTCAAAAGGTAGTCCCCAACTTGGGGGTGTGATGATTGGTGCTGTGGTGAGCTTAGCCTTTAGAGTTTCAAAAGCATGTTTGCATTCATCATCAAAGATAAAAGGATTGTCTACCACCAGCAAATTGCTTAGTGGCTTTGCTATTTTGGAAAAATCTTTGATGAATCTCCTATAGAATCCAGCATGCCCCAAGAAACTCCTAACGGCTTTCACACTAGTTGGCAAAGGAAGTTTTTCTATAATTTCTACTTTTGCCTTGTCAACCTCTATACCCTTTCTTGAAATTTTATGACCAAGAACAATGCCTTCGGGTACCATGAAATGGCACTTCTCCCAATTCAAAACTAAATTGGTTTCTTGGCACCTTTTCAAGACTAGGGTAAGATGATGCAAGCAAGTATTGAAGGAATCACCAAAAACAGAGAAATCATCCATAAAGACTTCAATAAATTTTTCTACCATGTCTGAGAAGATTGATAGCATGCACCTTTGAAAGGTAGCTGGGGCATTACACAGTCCAAATGGCATTCTCCTGTATGCAAAGACTCCAAAGGGACAAGTAAAGGAAGTCTTCTCTTGATCCATGGGGTCAACCACAATCTGGTTATACCCAGAATATCCATCAAGAAAACAGTAATAAGCATGGCCAGCCAATCTTTCAAGCATCTGGTCAATGAAAGGTAGAGGGAAGTGGTCCTTTCGTGTGGCATCATTCAGCCTCCTATAGTCTATGCACATCCTCCACCCTGTCACTGTTCGTGTTGGAATAAGCTCATTCTTCTCATTAACAATGACAGTCATCCCCCCTTTCTTAGGCACTACTTGCACTGGACTGACCCATGGGCTGTCAGATATAGGGTAGATGATCCCAGCCTTACACAACTTCAGGACTTCCTTTTGAACAACCTCCTTCATTGTGGGATTCAATCTTCTTTGGGGTTGTACCACTGGTTTGGAATTCTCCTCTAAAAGTATCTTGTGCATGCATACAGCAGGGCTTATGCCTTTCAAGTCATCAATGGTCCATCCCAACGCCTCTTTGTGAGCCTTCAAAACCACAAGGAGCTTTTCTTCTTCCTCTGCATTCAGTGTGGAATTGATGATCACTGGGAAGCTGTCCTTCTCACCAAGGAATGCATATTTAAGATGAGGGGGTAGTGGTTTCAACTCTTGTTGTGGTGCCTCTTCTTTCGTAGCTTCACTTGGTTCCCCTGATGCTTCCAATTTGTTCTCTTCTTGTCCCTTGATGTTATGGACTTCCTCTTGTTTCATTTGATGGTTTGTTTCAAGCACTTCTTCAACCAAAGAATCTACTACATCAACCCTCATGCAATTTTCTTTCTCAACAGGGTGTTGCATTGCTTTGAAGACATTTATGGTCATTTGCTCATCATGCACTCTGAAAATCATCTCTCCCTTTTCCACATCAATGATTGTTCTAGCTGTAGCCAAAAAGGGTCTACCAAGAATGACTGAATTGTTTCCCTCTTCATCCATGTCTAGGACCACAAAATCAGCTGGAAATATGAAGTTTCCCACTTTCACCAAGAGGTTCTCAACTACTCCATTTGGTATTTTGATGGATCTGTCAGCAAGTTGGAGTGACATCCTTGTGGGTTTAAGCTCTTCAATCATCATTTTCTTCATCATGGTGAGAGGCATTAGATTAATGCTTGCTCCCAAATCACAAAGTGATTTGTCAACAGCCATGCTCCCAATCGTGCAAGGTATGAGAAAGCTGCCAGGGTCTTTGAGTTTTGGAGGTAGCCCTTTTTGAATGATGGCACTACACTCTTGATTGAGAATCACCGTTTCTTTTTCTTGCCAACTTCTCTTCTTTGTGATCAATTCCTTAAGAAACTTTGCATATAATGGCATCTGTTCCAGAGCTTCTGCCAATGGGATGTTGATTTCAAGTTTCTTGAAGATTTCCAAGAACCTTGGGAATTGTTGGTCCTTTGCTCCTTTGTGTATCCTTGTTAGGTATGGAAGCTTGGGTACATAGGCTTTTACTCCTTCATTTTTGTTTTCTTGTTGTGGATTCACACTCCCATTGCTATCATGGTTGCTCCTTTGTCTGGGTGGATTGCCTTGTGGCTTGACAATTTCTTTGCCTTTGTTAGATGTTGAAGCCTTTTTTTCATCTTGCCTTTCCACATTTACTTCCACTGTGTCTTGCTCTTTGGTTTTTATTGCTTCTTTATTCGAACTTTCACCAACTACCTTGCCACTCCTTAACTGCAGAGCTTTACATTCTTCTCTTGGGTTGGGTATTGTGTCACTTGGGAGAACATTGGTTGGTCTCTCGGCTTGTTTGGCTAATTGCCCCACTTGTCTCTCAATATTCTTCATGATGACCTCATGTTCCTTGTGTCCCTTAGCTAAGGCTTGAGTGGTTTGAGCAAGTGCTTGCAAGGTTGCTTCAAGACTTGAGATTCTAGTTTCATGATGGTCAATTGGGGGTATGATGGGGGTTGATTGTTGTTGGAAGTTGTTGGGTGGATTAGTGTGGTAATTTTGTGAGTTGGATGATGGTGCAGAGAAGTTATTATGGTGAGTTTGTGAGTTATGATGGGGTGGTTGATATGTGTTTTGTGTTTTTCTATATTGGTTAGTGTTGTTGGCATGGTGATTTTGGTTGTTTGGGTTACGGGTTTGATTGTGGTTGCTATTCTTTTGCCAATGGTTTTCACCCCACTTTAGATTGGGATGATTTTTCCAAGATGGGTTGTATGTATCACCATGAAATTCATCCTGAGAATTTGAAGTATTCTGCATGTATTGAACTTGTTCTTGTGGTTGTTCAACATTGGTCCCTTCACCTTGGTTCCATTCAAGCAATGGTTGATTTGTTGTGTTCACTGCTGCAAGTTGCAAACCATCCATTCTCTTTGTTATCATCTCCATTTGTTGTTGGATTTGTTGGTGCATTAACTTATTTTGTGCCAAGATAGCATCAACACCTTCAAGCTCCATTACACCTTTCTTTGGGGTCGGATTATGCTGCCTCTCTGATGAGTAATAATATTGATTGTTTGCCACAATCTCAATGAGGTCTTGGGCCTCCTCGGCAGTTTTCATCTTGTTGAGTGATCCTCCTGATGAGTAATCTAGTCCCTTCCTTGCTTCGAAGCTTAAGCCTTCATAGAAGTTTTGGAGCTTAAACCAATCACTAAACATGTCAGGGGGACATCTTCTCATTAGTGCTTTATATCTTTCCTAGGCTTCATACAATGACTCCCCTTCCATTTGCCTAAAAGTCTGAACCTCTGTCTTCAACTTGATGATCTTTTGAGGTGGGTAGAACTTTGCTAGAAATTTGCTCATCACTTCATTCCAATCATTGAGGCTTTCCTTGGGGAATGATTCTAGCCATTGAGTGGCTTTATCCCTCAAAGAGAATGGAAATAGCAACAACTTGTAGACATTTGGATGCACTCCATTTGTCTTCACTGTATTGCATATCCTCAGAAAAATAGAGAGATGTTGATTTGGGTCTTCAAGAGGTCCCCCTCCATAAGAGCAATTGTTCTGTACCAAAGTGATGAGCTGAGGTTTTAACTCAAAGTTATTGGCCTGAACATTTGGTGTAGCAATACTGCTCCCACAATGTCTTGGGTCAGGGATAGTATACGAGGATAACACCCTTCTAGCTTGTCCACCATTATTGTTGACCCCTCCAGGAGGATTTTGCATCTCATCCTCCATGACTTGATCTTCTCCCTCTGATTCCTCTGACTCTTCTTCACCAACTATGAACTTTCCTCTTTCTGCTCTCCTTATCCTTCGGAGGGTTCTCTCGTCCTCAATATTACGTCTACTAGCTCCTGACATACACAAACAAAACCAAAATCACAAGTGAGACACTCTAGAACTAGAGTGAAATTGGGGTTAGTGAAACAAAATATCAAACAGTTAGTGGGCTTAACAAAAACACAAAGAAACTGCTTAATCTAAACCACCTTTCACTTAATCATTGTCAATCTTTCCAATCCCCGGCAACGGCGCCAAAAACTTGATACGTAAAAATTATGATTTCACGTACAACCGGCAAGTATACCGGGTCGTATCAAGTAATAAGACTCACAAAGAGTGAGGTCGATCCCACAGAGATTGGTAGATTAAGCAACTTTAGTTAAATGGTAGATTTAGTCAAGCAAACATAGTTTTGATTTCATGAGCAATTTGATTTTTTAACATAATTACAAGAATGTAAATGACACAGAATGTAAAGAACTAGAAGATAGAAATAAAGTGAAAGTAAATAACGGAAACTTAAATTGCAAGAAACTTAAATGACATCAAAAGTAAATTGCAATAAAATAAAGTGCTGAATTCTAAAGAGCAAGAGAGTAAGAAATAAAGAAACAGAATGTAAATGACAATAATAATAAATTGCAAGAATGTAGAAGGGAATTGGGCAATGGGTTTTCAAACACTAAGAACAAAAGAAATGAGAATTAATGATAGAGAGGATCATTAGGGATCAGAGATGCTAGTTTTCATGAATTGATGTTAGTCAAATCTTCCTCAATCATGGGTATAGATCCATGGCAAGTGGGTGATTGAATCCCAATCTCTTGGTGATTCAATCTCTCTCAACATAACCAATTGCCACTCTCGTGATCTAATTGTTCATGAGAAGAGATGAAGCTCAAATCTAATCCAGCCACACAATTCCTATAATCTCAACCAAGGAGAGTTACATCTCACATACTAACCAAGGTATATTGATTAAAGAAATCATGAAAGGATGAACTCTAAACTGAATTATGTGGCTCATTCCTCAAATTCACCACATAATTCTCATAGATTAACCCCTCTCTCGATGGTGGTTGAATCTTTGAAGAACAAGAGCTTCCTCTTTGGATCAACCACATGAATTGAGGAGGAAAAGAGGGGTTCATCAATCCATTGTAACAAGCAGAGCTCTTCCCCCTAATGAAAGTGGGGTTTAGTGAATCATAGCTCCAATTTCAACCATAATTGCCATAAACAAAAATTAAACTAAGTGTAAAGGAAGAAGAAGAAGAATAATGAATTGCTTAAAGCTTGAAAATGAAGAAGAAAAGTTCCAATAGAAAAAACCAAAAATGAGCTTTCCGGGTATTCTCCCGGAAGTACTAGCAAAAGCCAAGTAAAAATGCTAAAGAGTATATGAAAGTTCTATGTGTTAAAAGTGTCAAAAAGTCCTCTACAAGTACACCAATCTCTTCTATTTATACTACTCCCAAAACTTCTTCAGAGATCTTCAATTTGGGTTAGCAATGTGGGCTTTCTCATTGTTGCATTCTTGGTTCAATTGAAGAAGTTGTTGGCCTTTGTGATGAATAGGGGAAGCAGAGCAAGTTGGCAACCATTCTGGCCCATTGAGGGGCGTTATTGGCAATAACTCCAGGCTTAATGCACATTGGCAACGTGCATGACATTTTCCTGGAAGTGAAGTATGAGACTTGGGCGTTGCTAGCCCAAGTTGTTGCTAACAACTTGCTTTTCCTCTTCTTGGCTCTACTTTCATGCTAAATGTAGCCCAGAATTTGAGTGTCAACCTTTTGCCTCAATATGGACTATTATACATCATTGGAAAGCTCTTGATGTCTATTTTTCAATGCCACTAGAATCACCTCATTTGGACTTTCCTAGCTCAAGTTATTCTTCCTCAAAGAAGGTAAGGTCAAGCTGCCAAGTTGTTGCCAAAAACGCACCTATACTCCCAAGTTGGCAACGTGCCCGTGCCTAGCCTCCCAAGGCAAGGATTTGGGGCTGGCGTTGTTGCAAAACACGCCCCCTTGCTAGCACGTTGGCAACGTGCTCGTGCCCACCTCCAAGGCTCATCTCTAGCCTTCTTGAATTCAACTTCATGTTCTTGTTTTTAGGGCCTAAAGGTGACTCTGGTTTGGCTTCAATTTTGTGCTCCACCATAGACTATTATATATGGTTGGAAAGCTCTGAATGTTAGCTTTCCAACGCAACTGGAAGCACTCAATTTGGATCTCTGTAGCTCAAGATATCTTCCATTGAAGTGGACATGGTCAGGCTGCCTTGTTGGAGTTGTTGTGGATAACGCCCCTATATTCCAAGTTAGCAACGTGCATCACCATTTTTCATCATCCAAAGCTTCCTGGCGTTGTTGCCAAACACGCCAAGGCTTTCTTGAGTTGGCAACGTGCTCGAGCCTTCTTTCCTAGCTCCAGGCATTGCTTCCCACGTTGCCAGTGAACACGCCCATAGAAGCTGGCGTTGGCAACGTGGTTGGCACTATCCCCTGGCGTTAGCAACGTGAATGATGCTCCTCCCTGGCGTTAGCAACGTGAATGGCACTCCTCCCTGGCGTTAGCAACGTGAATGGTGCCTTGATTGGCGTTAGCAACTTGGTTGGCACCCAAGATTTGGTGCCTAGCCAAGTAACCATTCCTGGCGTTGTTGATGAACACTCCTTCTCTTCAGCACGTTGGCAACGTGCTCGAGCCTTCCTCAAGGCTCCATATTTGCTTCCTGGCGTTGCCTTGAAACACGCCAATGATAATGGCGTTGGCAACGTGGTTGAGCTCCAAAACTTGGTGCCTAGTCAAGCATTCTTTCCTGGCGTTGCCTTGAAACACGCTAATGGTTCCTGGCGTTGGCAACGCCCTCGAGCTCCTCTTCAAGGCTTCATTCTTGTTGCTTGGCGTTGCCTAGGAACACGCCAGTGAAGTAGCACGTTGGCAACGTGCTCAAGCTCCTCCATGGCCCAAGTTCCTCTAGCTTAGTGTGCGTTGCCCATAACAACTCACTTCTTCCTCCAAGTTGGCAACGCCAACATTTGCTCTCCAGGGCTGCCTTGGCGTTGCCTTCAACAACGCACCCTCTTCTCCAAGTTGGCAATGCCAACTTATGCTCTTCCAAGGCTGCCAATCTTGCTTCACAAATTGGCGTTGGCAACGCCCTTCTAGAGTTGGCAACGCCCAAATTTGCTTCTCCATGGCTGCCTGGCGTTGCCTTCAACAACGCACCACATTCCTCAAGTTGGCAACGCCAACTTTGCTTCCAAGGCATCCTGGCGTTGCCTCCAACAACGCACCATATTTCTCAAGTTGGCAACGCCAACTTTGCTTCTTGGTTGCCTGCCGTTATCCATAAAAACGCCCACTATCTCCAAGTTGGCAACGCCAACTTCTTCTTTCCCAGCTTGCATCATTCTTGCTTCCATGCTTTCTTGTTTCATCACCTATCATCAACAAGGGAAATAGCTTCAAAGTCTTACCAATTCATGCAATAAATTTCATGAGATTCATTCATACTCATTCATATATGCATTCCTTAAATCATTTGCATGAATTTGGCTAGAATCAACATGTTCCTTGGTGTTCTCATGCATGAAGATAAAACTCATAAAAGGACTTGTTTATTTAGAGAAAATGAGTGAGATTAAGCTAAAACCAACTAAACTAACTAGCTAATATAACAAATATGCAATTGCATCAGTTGTCCGCCATGATAATGGGATGACTTCCAAGCTCCCCGGCAACGGTGCCAATGTTCCGAGGATTACCTGAAACTGTTGGTCGATCTCGGACGAGATCTTCTGTACTGGTCGGAGTTGTTGTATCCGACTTGACGTTTGTGACTGGAGCTGTTGTGTCCGACTTATTGGACTTGGTAATGGTGCTGAACCTTCATCACCAGTGGTGGTACCTGCAAGAGACTCTGATGCTTAAGTTAGCAAGGGTATTAAGTAGGTTTTTAGTAGAATCAGAGTGTGAGTTATACACGGGTGCTCCAGTGTATTTATAATAGGGTGGAGTGACCTTTCTGGAGATAAGATAGTTATCTTATCTTATCTTTGAGTGAAGTCATCTTATCTTTAAGGGAACCACTCTTATCTTTCTAGGCTTGGGCTGCCTTTGGACTTAGGTCGTGTTCCTCTGTTTCGGCCTTTTTTAGGCTCTCCTGGTGATTTGGCAGAGCTCTTTGAGAAGAGGTCGGATAATCCTGACCTGAAGAGGTTGGTTGACTTGTCGTCAATCAGCCCGGGTCATACAGCTCGACCTACGGCATGAACACTTAGGTTGCAAGTTTCCTCAAATTATTGAAAAATCCTCAAAAATTAAAAAATATGGTTAATTTTGCACTTTGGTTGTTTTTGAGTCATAGAGAAGATTAGGAAGATTTTAAGTGTTTTTAGTGTTTCTTAAAAAAAAGAGTAAGCGTGCGCACGTACATGACGCTGTGCGTCGGAGCGCTGCTGCAGCACCCATGCCAAAGACCTGAGAGTTGTGCCAACTCCAGGCCAACTTTGTGCCTCTGGCCTAGGTCACAACCTACGCAGACGCGTACGTCGCGCATCCGCATCCCTCCTTGTTTCTACCCTCGCATAGGCGCACAAGGCACTTTCACGTCTATTCCTCATTTTGTCTATCCATGCGGACACGCACGGTGCGCGCACGCGTGGATTCAAAAATCCACTTATCCAAGGGACGCGAGTCCTAGCGCAGTCGCGCCCCTAAACCCTCTCTTCTCCCTCACCGTTTCTCCTTCTCATCCCTCCTTTGCCCCCTTCCCTCTATAACCACCACTCTCAAGCTCATCACCTCCACTGACCACCTACGCCGGCGACTTGCGCCGCCGCCATCTTCTCTTTCCATTCCCACCTTTTCTCCTTCTCTATACTTCTTATCTCTTATTGCTTCTTTCACCATTCTTTGACCACCGCCGTGACCTCCTCCGTCGCTACCGGTCATCCAACAGCCACCAACTCTTCCCTATTCCCACAGTCACCTTCTTCCTCTCTCTCTCTCTCTTTGCCACTCACACCTTGCTACCTCTGCCCGTGCTCTGTTTTCACCATCCCTTGCCCTGCTCCATGCCACCAATCTGTGCCGCCGCGAGTACAGCCCTGCCGTCGTCGTTGGTGGTTCTGCATTCCCTTCATTCACTCTTCTTTTCCCTTCCGTTCTAAATTCTGCTCCTGCTACTCTGCTAGGTTCCATCCTGCTTGTTGTTCTATTTTTTTACCGTTTAATTAATTTTGTATGTTAATTTTAGATAGATTAATTGTTGATTCTAGTTATTAGGATTAGATAGAAATATATTCTGTTAGGTAGTTAGGATGTGGTTAGAGGATTCTAGGCCTGATAAGTGCTCCGTTCTTGTTTGCTGCTTAATTGTTGCATGCTTGGTTGAATGCTAGCTGTTGCTACTGTTTTGGATTCTTGTTCTTGCTATGTTGAACTTTTGGTTCTCATGTACTGCCTTGCTGAGTTTCATTGTATGATTATGTTTAACGCTGCCTGAGCATATGTAATCAATGTTCTTATCATGCTTGTTCCAGATTTTGGATTCGTATGTTTATATTCTTCCATTTGCTATCAAGGAACGTCCAATTTACTGGCGGAATGCTGTCCAAATTTCTAGAAACTGTTTGTCTTCAAATTGTACCTGGAATTGAACTTGCAACTCATTGAAATTTAGGTGACCTCACCAAGTTCAATTCCTGGGTTAACTTGGTTGGCATTCCCATGTTTAATTTGATTTCCGTGATATGCATTGAAGGGTTCGGTCCAAGGAACTCTTTGTCGGATTTCTGTGACAATTAGTATCTTGCCTTACCCAATCTCTTCAATTTGAACCTTTTTGCATCTTCACCTTTCATGTTAAGTCAATTGCCTTTTTTAACTCATATTAAACTTATCAATTGACTTTAACTTGTAATTTTCTTCATTAAGGTTCACTCAATTGCAATGATTGGCAAATTTCACTAGTGTAACCCTTTTGAGTCAAAACGGTTTACCAATTGCTTTTTATTACACATAGTGAATATCTCACATCCTTATACCAATCATTGCACATCTAGTGACCATGGCATTGTTGATGACTATTTTCATATTACATGCTTTAATGCAAAATTCCATATTTCATCATCAATGAATGCATCTTCTTCATGAATGTGAACATGCATATTTTCCATACTTTGTGCATTTATCTTAATTGAGCCGATAACTATCATACTACTAATTTTTGAACTGGTTCTCTAACCTCTAATTTCATTAACAAATTAACTTTTCTTTTCACTTTCAAACAGACCCTTTCACCATTCTTTTGGTATGACTGCATCTTCCTCACGAATGTGTCATTCCTTACTTTCTTTCCTCTATGTGTTTAAGTGTTTATATCCTGTTATTTCTGTTTTTCAAGATGGCTGATAAAGGGAAAGCCAAGGTTACCTCTAGGAAGAGGAAGACACTTCAAGCGCCTACTCTTTCTCCTTATGCCCACTATGCCAAAAACCCGCTCAATGAAGTGGATAAGGCGAACCAACAGCTTCAACCCACTGACACAGCCAAGTTTCCTAACTTGTACTGTGAGTTACGCTTCCCAACCTATCGAAAGAAAAACCTGAATATTGAGAAGAAATTGGCCCTTCCTGATGACCTGAGGCACTCCATAATGGCCCACATTGAGGGACAAGGCCTGGGCATTATTGATAGAGATTTGGGAAGGATAAACACATCATAGGTCAAAGAATTCTACTGTAACTTCTTCAGAGCGACCCTTGATTCAGTTTATCTACGAGACAGTCAGATCCTAATTAGTGAGGCTACTATTGAGGATGCATTGCATTGCCTACCTAAAACTGGTGCCACAAATGCTTATGAGCAGGCGGAGGTGGGAATATAGTGTATGACCTTTGATTATGATGCCTTGAGGGAGGTAATTGCCGCATCGGATGCCCCTCCATCAAGAAGCCCAAGGGGATGCTATTTGCTTATCTATCTAGAGATGCTAGGACTTGGCAGTAGATATTCGCCCACTATGTCATGCCTACTACCCACTTTTCTGAGATTCTGGTGGACATACTCGTCCTGATCGGCTGTGTAATGGAAGGAAAGGAGGTATATTTTCCCCGGTTAATCAGTAGGTACATGTGGCGAGCACACATCCATGGCCTACTTCCATTTCCCACACTGGTCACCAGGATGGTTGAGTTAGCCAGTGCCCCTTGGAAGGACGACGACGTGACACCACCATCCCTAAACGACGACAACAAGGAGGATGTTATTCCGTGGGGTACATGGGTGCACGAGAAGCCCCCATCCCGGCGTGCATCTAGAGCTCGAGCACAAGCAGCACCAGCCGGACCATCTTCTTCAACTGTAGCAGGACCATCAGCACCAGTAGTACCTTTAGTCCCACCACCAGCACCCCAGCCGACATATCTTCTGGTACAGCGTATGTTCTGCTTCTTGGAGTGTACTGAGTGCCGCGTCATGTAACGCCTTGACAGAGTAGATCAGGCATTTGCAGCACTGGGCATTGAGCTGCCCCCTCTTCCCGACTCTTCTGCATCTGACGAAGAGGAGCCAGCTCAGCCGGAGGCACTACCAGAGACAAAGGCTGTTCCAGAGGTGCAGCAACCTCCGACGGAGCTACAGCCACAGCCACAGCTTGAGTCCCAGCAGCCAGACACAACTGCCGACCCCCATTCTGAGCCCCAGCAGTAGCATCGGGGACGATGCTTCATCTTAAAGTGTGGGGAGGTCACCGCCATTACGTCGGTGGATAGCTATGTATAGTGAACACTTTCAGACATTTATCTCCTAGTTTCTGTTATTTTGCTCTATTTTGCACATTTCTCTTTAGGATTATTGTACATATTAGTCTTATGGATACTTTTATTTTAATTATGCATACTTTTATTTTAGTTTATTACATTTTGCACTTTGGTTAGTAGATATTTTTGTTGAATTTTCTTTATATATAGTTGTCTTAGCTTTTGGTTGTGATTAGAAAAATGTTTTGGATTGTGGAAACCTAGTTAACCATTTTTGCATATGAGATTTGTTTTGAAAAGAAAAAGGGGTAAACTAAGGAATTTTTGAAGATTTTCAATCACAACATTGCATTAATAAGCTTAGTCAAAATGATGAAATTTTCCAAGAAACTCATTTATAGGGCACCACCCCAACTGATTGAAAAAAAAAATTTATATTGAAGTACTTGCTTGAATTATACACCTTGTGGATCATGTCTTGAGCTAAGAACACAAGCTTGTGAGATTTGAGCCTAATGGTGTGGTTACATCTTTAACCACTAATCTCCTTCTTGTGTGAAATTGTTCTCTTTCTATGATTGTGATCCTTGATTTGTTTAATTCTATATGTCCATCATTCCTTGCATACATGCACTTGTATGATTGAGGCTGTTGTTTCATTAGCTCACTTACCTAAATAGCCTACCTTTTACTCTCCATTGTTAACCAAATTTGAGCCTATTCTTAACCCAATTGTTCTTTATTGTAGCACATTACAAGCCTAAAGCGAAAAACAATAAAAGTCTCTTGTTTGGATCTTTGATTAGCTTAGGCTAGTGAGAGTGTTCATTATTTAAGTTTAGGGAGATTTGGAAACATTGGTTGAGATAAAAGGGTGTTTTTATGATTTCATATTTGGGAACTGGGTGCATGCTCATGTATAGATTAAATGAATTAACCTTATGCGTTGATGTTCTTGTACAAAAAAAATTGAAATGAAAAAGAAAGAGAAAGAATAAAAACAATAAAAAGGGGACAAAATGCCCCAAAGTAAAGTCCAATAAAATCAATGCATAAGTGTTGGAAAATGAAGAGAAAGTACATGAGTATGTGAAAAGTGAAGAATGGGTAGTTAGGTTAGCACTTAATTGTATAGGTTATTATATAGGTTAGGTGGGAAGTCTAGGTTAATCAAAGATTCAAATCTTAGTCCACTTAACCATATATGACCTTACCTTGACCCTAACCCCATTACAACCTTATGGAAAGTCCTCATGATGATTGTATGTATGCATTGAATGATTGTTGATTGTTAGATGAAGAACAAATCTTCTAAAGCATTATTAAGAGAGAATGGAGTGAATCAACCCCTAAACACTTGAGTGATTAGAGCGGATACACATCTGGTGAGGGTTCGATTGCTCAATTACATGCTTCTACCATGATCATTCTTCTTCATGCAAGTTTGTGAAATTGTTCTTGATAATTTAATGCAATTGTGGGTTTGGTTTGGTTTGAGTTTATTCGTATTGATCTAGCCCTTATGCTTACATATGTTCCCTTGGAAGATGATTTGTTTGTATAGATAGATTCATTTAGAGAAGTTGCATTTAGGTAGTTTACATTGAATAAATGTTGATACCCCGTTGTCTTTTTCTTGAATTTAGCATGAGGACATGCTTAGTTTAAGTGTAGAGAGGTTTGATAAACCCCGATTCCGTGGTTTATCTTGTGCTTATTTTAGGGGATTTTATCACATTTTCCCACATTTGTTCAATGAAATAGCATGGTTTTGTACTTCTCCCTTGATTTGTGATTAAATGTAAAAACATGCTTTTTAGGCCTTAAATTAGTGATTTTGATTCACCTTGATGTGTTTGTTAGTGATTTCAGGTCCATAAGGCAAGTATTGGATGTAAGAAGATGAAGAGAAAAGCATGCAAAGTGGAGAATGCATGAGAAAACAAGGATTAGGAATGCATCAATGGACGCACACGCGTACAAGGCGCGCGCGCAAAAGTGACATCGCATGGCGACGCGTATGTGTACATGGCGCGTACGCGTGGATAGGAAAATTGCCAAATGGTGCGGACGCGTACATGACGCGTACGCGTCGATGCTCGCACCTGATTCACATAAAGGCAAAACGCTAGGGGCGATTTCTGAGCTGCCCAGGCCCAATTCCAACCCATTCCTAAAGCTATTTCATGTAGAATTCAAGCAAGAGCAAAGGGGGGAGCACTTAGTTAGTCAACATGAGCCTTTAGTTAGTTTTCTAGAGAGAGAAGCTCCCTCTTCTCTCTAGAATTAGGTTAAATTCTCTTAGATCTAAGTGTAATTCCTTGATTTCATCTTGTTTCCTTTACAATTTCTTATTCTAATGTCTTAATTCTCTAGTTTCTCTTGTTAAATTCTTGTTTTGCCCTTTTTTATGTTGATGAACTCTTGTTGGATTTCCTTTTCTTTTAATGTAATTTTATGTTTCCATGCTCTCTTCGATGTTTACTTTGATTAATATTGTTGATTTATTTCTCATGATGGTTATAGGTCTTGTCAATTCTTGCAATTGGTGATGTTTACTTTTCTTGCACTCTAGTTGTTTGATAGAATGCCTCCTTTAGTTTTTGAGTAGTTTCCTTTACTCTTGGTCTAGGCTAAGGGAATTGAGTGACCTTGAGTCATTGGGTCTCAATGAATTGGTGATTTGAGAATCCTTGGTGATTAATTTGATATCCATTGACACTAACCCACTACTAATCTAATTAGTAGATAGGTTGGGACTTATGAGTTGATGTTGATCAAGCCACTTGGCGTACTTCAAGCCTAGGAGTAGATATTACGTACTTAAGGCTTTTGGAAGTAGACTTAATGAGCTTGGTTCCTCATAATTGTCAATATTTGGTGTATAGACAAGGATGGTAATCTCAATTACCTATGTCTAGCCAAGAGTACTTTTCCTTTCTCTTATTAGTTAATTGTTCATTTACTTTTCTTGCCATTTACTTTCTTGTAAAAATATAAAATCAAACCCCTTTGTTCCTTCATAGCCAATAATGGAACACTTCATTGCAATTCTTCGTGAGACGACCCGGAGTTCAAAAACTCTGGTTAATTCTTATTTGGGGTTTGTTACTTGTGACAACCAAAATTTAATTTGATTCGAGGATTGACTATCGGTTTGGACTATACTAACAATGGAATTATTTTGTGGAATTCTGAACCGGTGTAGATTCTCTAAATTAACCACTCCTAAGGGTGATAGTTAATGTTTACCTTTGGGTTTGGTTGGGGTTGAGAAGGTAGACAACTAGAAGTAAAAGCTTGATGAGTATTTTGAGTGTTCAAAGGAGAAAGAGTCAAACGGGATAAAGCTTCGGCAATGGTTTCCATGTACGTTTCTTGCTTCTTACGAAACTCCCTTTGCTCTTGCATGAAGCTTTGAAGTGCATCATTCACATGAGGTTGATTTGGACGGGGAGGTTGATTGTTTTAAGTGAGGTTAGGCCTAGTGTATGATGGTTGATATCTTGCTTGATTTTGATAATGTGGTTGTTGATTGGGTTGTGCATGTGGTGGGTTTTGTGGTTGTTATGATGGGTAGTGAGGTTGTGGTGGTTGATGGTAAGGTTGTTGGCCTTGGGAGGGTTGCTGATAATAGACTTATTGGTTGGAATAAGGTTGAGCTTGAGATGGTTGGTTCCACCTATGATGGGAGTTATCTCTCCATCCTTGACTTTGGTTCCCTCCATATTGATGAGATCCTTGATTGCCTTGATTGTAATTGGATCTTTGTGGGTAAGGATTTGCCACCGCCAATGTGTTGTCCTCTTGGATTTGAGGGCACTCATTGGTGTAGTGGCCGTTGCAAGCACAAATACCACAAGATCTAGGAGGTCCTTCAATCCTAGGAGGTCGGGGTGGAGGAGATAGCAATATTTGTGGAATTTGTTGGCCTTGAGTGATTTGCCTTAACAAGATCGTCATCTCACCAAGTGTCTTAGTCAAGATAGCATCACCAAAAGGTGAGACTTCACTTATAGCCTTTGGTTGGGTTTTCTTGTTCTTAAATATTGAGTTGAATCCGCCAAGTCCGTAATAACTTCCCAAGCCTCCGCTACGGTTTTATTCTTAGTGAGAGATCCTCCACTTGAGGCATCAAGAAGGAGCTTGTCTTGAGGAATCATCCCTTGGCAAAAGTAACTTATGAGCACCAATTCATCGATGCGGTGGTGTGGACAAGCATCCAACAACTTTTTGAACATTTCCCAATATTCATGAAAGGTCTCTCCATCTCCATGCATGATGCAAGAGATTTCCTTTCTTAGATGATCCGTCTTTTGAGGTGGATAAAACTTCTCAAGAAACTCCTTGCGCAACAAATCCAAATTAGAAATCACCTCCTCATGTTGGGTGTAAAACCATTCTTTCGCCTTTCCCTCTAGGGAGAAAGGGAAAGCGAAAACCATGACCGTTATCTCATACGAGCCATGTCTTCTTACAGTAGAGCACACAACTTGAAAATATTTCAAGTGCTTGAGAGGGTCTTCTCCTGGTAACCCATTATATTTCGGAAGCAAGTTGATCATTTTCGTCTTGAGCTCAAAATTGGCATCTTGATCTGGGTACCGAACTTGTACCGGTTGCAAGGTGATGTCCGGGGCTACAGCCTCCTTTAAAGTAATTCTCTGAGGTGGCTTCGCTATATTGTTGTCACCTAATTCACTCAAAGAAATTTTAGCACTTCCAACAGAAGAATACAAGGTTCCCTCGTTAAGTGAAAAATGAGGATCAAGGTTAGAAGGTGATGGTGAATCAGTTTGCTCTTCAAGAGAGTCCGATTCAGTATCCACGAATGTTAACCGGCATCGAGCTTGCTTAAGGCGGGTTAAAGTCCTTTCTATTTAAAAGTCAAAAGGGGCCAAGATCGGGTCTGGAAGCGACCGTTTCATTCAACTGAGGAATCAATGAAAGCATGCAATTACCAAAAGCAAAACAAGAATAAGAGAATAAACGAAAACAACCTAATAGTTAAAAACTACTAAAACTATTTAGATAGAGGCGCCAACTACCAATTAGTGTCAAGTAACAAACAAAAATCAAGTATTCACACTATTCACATATTCACAACAACCAAAACTATAGCACTCATTGCACTTAGTGTCCACGGAAACGGTGCCAAAAAACTTGGTGTGTGGCCTAGAGCGGGTTAGGAATTTTCCTCAAAAATGAAATTAGCATTGCAAGTATAGCCCCAAGCCAACAATCAACCAACACCAAAGTTTAGAATAACAAATTGTCACTATTCAAAAAAAATATAAACCGGGAGTTTTAATTCCTGGGTCTTCTCCCAATGACTAGTGATCAATGAGTGCGTAATTTCGGTTGTGAAGGTGATGAGCGGATAATTTATACGCTTTTTAGCATTGTTTTTAGATAGTTTTTAGTAGGATCAAGCTACTTTTTAGTATATTTTTATTAGTTTTTAAGAAAAATTCACATTTCTGGACTTTACTATGAGTTTGTGTGTTTTTCAATGATTTCAGGTATTTTTTGGCTGAAATTGAGGGACCTGAGCAAAAAACTTATTCAGAGGCTGAAAAAGGACTGCTGATGCTGTTGGATTCTGACCTCCCTGCACTCGAAATAGATTTTTTGGAGCTAAAGAAACCCAAATAGCGCGCCCTCAATTGCGTTAGAAGGTAGACATCCAAGGCTTTCCAGCAATATATAATAGTTCATACTTTGCTCGAGTTTTGACGACACAAACTGGCGTTCAAACGCCAACTTCCTGCACTATTCTGGCATTAAACGCCAGAAATAGGTTACAAGCTAGAGTTAATCGCCAAAAACAGGCTGCAAACTGGCGTTTAACTCCAAGAAAACTCTCTACACATGAAGGCTTTAATGCTCAGCCCAAGCACACACCAAGTGGGCCCGGAAGTGGATTTTTGCATTATTTACTTATTTCTGTAACCCTAGTAACTAGCTTAGTATAAATAGAACTTTTTACTATTGTACTAGGGGATCTTGGGACTTTTGACATCTTTTGATCATCTTTTGATCTCTTGATCACGTTTTGGGGGCTGGCCATTCTGCCATGCCTGGACCTTCATCACTTATGTATTTTCAATGGTGGAGTTTCTACACACCATAAATTAAGGTGTGGAGCTCTACTGTTCCTCATAAATTAATGCAAAGTACTATTATTGTTCTTCTATTCAATTCAAGCTTATTCTTATTCTAAGATATTCACTCGCACTTCAACCTGATGAATGTGATGATTCGTGACACTCATCATCATTCTCCCTTATGAATGCGTGCCTGACAACCACTTCCGTTCTACATGCTATAGCTTGAGTGTGTATCTCTTGGCCTCCTGGTCCACGATGCATGGTTGCCTCTCCTGACAACAGAGCCTTCCATTCCATGAGATCAGAGTCTTCGTGGTATAAATTAGAATTAATTTGCAGCATTCTTGAGATCCGGAAAGTCTAAACCTTGTCTGTGGTATTTCGAGTAAGATTTGGGATAGGATGACTGTGACGAGCTTCAAACTCATGACCGTTGGGCGTAGTGACAGACGCAAAAGGATCATTGGATCCTATTCAAACACAAGTGAGAATTGACAGATGATTAGCCCTACGTAACCCGTAGCTGGACCATTTTCACTGAGAGAATGGGAGGTAGCCATTGACAACGGTGATACCCGAACATACAGCTTACCATGGAAAGGAGTATGAATGATTGAATGAAGACAGTAGGAAAGCAGAGATTCAGAAGGAAGAATGCATCTCCATACGCTTATCTGAAATTCTCACCAATGAATTACATAAGTATCTCTATCTTTATTTTGTGTTTATTTATCTTTTAATTATCAAAACTCCATAACCAATTGAATCCGCTTGACTGAGATTTACAAGATGACCATAGCTTGCTTCAAGCCGACAATTTCCGTGGGATTGACCCTTACTCACGTAAGGTTTATTACTTGGACGACCCTGTGCACTTGCTGGTTAGTTGTGCGAAGTTGTGAAAAAAGAGTTGAGATTTCAATTGTGCATACCAAGTTGTTGGTGCCATTGAGATCACAATTTCGTGCACCAGGTTTTTGGCATTGTTGCCAGGGATTGTTCGAGTTTGGACAACTGATGGTTCATCTTGTTGCTCAGATTAGGTATTTTTCTTTTTTATTTTCTTCTTCATAATTTTTAACAATGAATTCTACAGTGTAATGTCTTGCTGAAGCTTGGCTGGCCATGTCTAATCTTTTTAGACTGAAACTTTAGACTAACATTGCATAAAGCTTGGCTGGCCATGTCTAATCTTTTTAGACTGAAGCTTTAGACTAACATTGCATGATTTCTAGAATTCTTATTAAAAATTTTGAGTTTCTTATTTTCTTTTTCAAAATAATTTTCGAAAAAATACAAAAAAAATTATAAAATCATAAAAACCAAAAAATTTTGTGTTTCTTATTTGAGTCTAGAGTCAAGTTTTGAGTTTGGTGTCAATTTCATATTTTAATTTTTCTCAAAATTTTTGAAAATCCATGCATGTGTTCTTCATGATCTTCAAGTTGTTCTTAATGAGTCTCCTTGTTTGATCTTCATATTTTCTTGTTTTGTGTCTTTTGTTATTTTTCATATGCATTTTTGAATTCATAGTGTCTAAACATGAAAAATCTCTAAGTTTGGAGTCTTGCATGTTTTTCTTTTCTTGAAAATTTTTCAAAAATAAGTTTATGATGTTCATCATGATATTCAAAGTGTTCTTGGTGTTCATCTTGACATTCATAGTGTTCTTGCATGCATCATTGGTTTTGATCCAAAATTTTCATGTTTTGAGTCATTTTTGTGTTTTTCTCTCTCCTCATTAAAAATTCAAAAATAAAAAATATATTTCCCTTATTTCTCTCATAAATTTCGAAATTTTGGGTTGACTAAGTCAAAAAATTTTAAAATTTAGTTGTTTCTTGTTAGTCAAGTCAAAATTTCAATTTAAAAAAATCCTATCTTTTCAAAACTTTTTCAAAAATCAAATCTTTTTCATTTTTATGTTTTTCGAAAAAAAATTTAAAAATTGATTTTCAAAATCTTTTTCTTATTTTCATTTCAAATTTTCAAAAACTTTACTAACAACTAATACGATTGATTCAAAAATTTCAAGTTTGTAACTTTCTTGTTAAGAAAGGTTCAACCTTTAAATTCTAGAATCATATCTTTTAGTTTCTTGTTAGTCAAGTCATTAACTTTAATTTTCAAAATCAAATCTTTCTAAATTTCTTTTTCAAATCTTTTTCAAAATAAATTTCAATCATATTTTTTTAATCATATCATTTCAATCATATCTTTTCAAACATATATTTTTCAAATCATATCTTTTTCAAAATCAATTTCAAAATCTTTTCTAACTTATTATCTTTCCAAAATTGATTTTCAAATATTTTTCGATTAACTACTTAACTTTTTGTTTGATTTTAAAATTCTTATCTTTTTCAAAACCACCTAACTACTTTTCTCTCTCTAATTTTCAAAAATCATTAACTTCTTTTTCAAAATTCTTTTTAATTAACTAATTGTTTTAAATTTTAATTTTATTTTGTTTCTTCTCTTAATTTTTGAATTCTAACAAAATTTAACAAAAATATTTTCCTTTTCCTTTTAGTTATTTTCGAAAACTCTCTTCTCTCTACATCATTCTTCTATTCTTTTCTTCTTCTACTCACATAAAGGAATCACTATACTGTGATATAGAGGATTCCTCTTCCTTTCTGTCCTCTTCTTTTTTATATGAGCAAGAGCAAGGACAAGGACATTCTTGTTGAAGCAGATCCTGAACCTGAAAAGACTCTGAAGAAGAAGCTAAGAGAAGCTAAAGCACAACAATCTAGAGAAAACCTTATAGAGAATCTCAAAAAAGAATTAATGGCCGAACCCAACAACAATGCAAGGAAGATGCTTGGTAACTTCACTGCACCAAATTCTAACTTCCATGGAAGAAGCATCTCAATCCCTGCCATTGGAGCAAACAATTTTGAGCTAAAGCCTCAATTAGATTTTCTGATGCAACAGAATTGCAAGTTTCATGGACTTCCATTAGAAGATCCTTTTCAGTTCTTAACTGAATTCTTGCATATCTGTGATACTGTTAAGACCAATAGAGTTGATCCCGAGGTCTATAAGCTTATGCTTTTCCCTTTTGCTGTAAGAGACAGAGCTAGAATATGGTTGGACTATCAACCTAGAGATAGCCTAAACTGTTGGGATAAGCTGGTCACGACTTTCTTAGCCAAATTCTTTCCTCCTCAAAAGCTGAGCAAGCTTAGAGTGGATGTTCAAAACTTTAGGCAGAAAGAAAGTAAATCCCTCTATGAAGCTTGGGAAAGATACAAGCAACTGACCAAAAAGTGTCCTTCTGACATGCTTTCAGAATGGGCCATCCTGGATATATTCTATAATGGTCTGTCTGAATTATCTAAGATGTTATTGGACCATTCTGCAGGTGGATCATTCACCTGAAGAAAACGCCTGCAGAAGCTCAAGAACTCATTGAAATGGTTACAAATAACTAGTTCATGTACACCTCTGAAAGGAATCCTGGGAATAATGGGACACCTCAGAGGAAGGGAGTTCTTGAAATTGATGCTTTGAATGCCATATTGGCTCAGAACAAAATATTGACTCAGCAAGTCAATATGATTTCTCAGAGTCTGAATGGTTTGCAAAATGCATCCAACAGTACTAAAGAAGCATCTTCTGAAGAAGAAGCTAATGATCCTGAGAACCCTGCAATGGTTTAGCAATAGCAAGCCTTTTCCATCATCCTCTCAGCAACAGTTAGAGAATTCTGAGCAGAACCCCTCTAGCTTAGCAAACATAGTCTCTGATCTATCTAAGGCCACTCTAAGTTTCATGAATGAAACAAGGTCCTCTATTAGAAATTTGGAGGCACAAGTGGGCCAACTGAGTAAAAGAGTCACTGAAACTCCTCCTAGTACTCTCCCAAGCAATACAGAAGAGAATCCAAAAAGATAGTGCAAGGCCATAACCTTACTTGGTGTGGCCGAACCTAGAGAAGAGGAGAAGGATGTGAATCCCAATGAGGAAGACCTCATGGGACGTCCTCTGGACAAAAAGGAGTTCCCAATTGAGGAACCTAAGGAATCTGAGACTCATCTAGAGACCATAGAGATTCTATTGAACCTACTTCTTCCATTCATGAGCTCTGATAACTATTTCTCCTCTGAAGAGGATGAAGATATTATTGAAGAGGAAGTTGCTAAGTACCTTGGAGCAATCATAAAGCTGAATGCCAAGTTATTTGGTAATGAGACTTGGGTGGATGATCCCCCCTTGCTCACCAATGAACTGAATAACTTGATTAGGCAGACATTACCTTAAAAGAAAGAGGATCTCAGAAGGTTCTTAATACCTTGTACCATAGGCACCATGACCTTTGAGAAGGCTCTGTGTGACTTGGGGTCAGGCATAAACCTCATGTCACTCTCTATAATGGAGAAATTAGAAATCTTTGAGGTTCAAGCTGTAAGAATCTCACTAGAGATGGCAGACAAATCAATGAAACAGGCTTATGGACAAGTAGAGGACGTGCTAGTGAAGGTTAAAGGCCTTTACATCCCTGCTGATTTCATAATCCTAGACACTGGGAAAGATGAGGATGAATCTATCATCCTTGGCAGACCTTTTCTAGCCACAGCAAAAGCTGTGATTGATGTTTACAGAGGAGAGTTGGTCCTTTAATTGAATAGGACTACCTTGTATTCAAGACTCAAGGTTCTCCTTCTGTACACATGGAGAAGAAGCATGAAAAGCTTCTCTCAATACAGAGTCAAACAAAGCTCCCACATTCAAACTCTAAGTTTGGTGTTGGGAGGGCCCAACCATGATCTAATTATCTGTGAGGCTCCATGAGAGCCCACTGTCAAGCTATTGACATTAAAGAAGAGCTTGTTGGGAGGCAACCCAATTTTTATTTATCTATGTTATTTTATGTTTTCTTTAGGTTGATGATCATGTGGAGTCACAAGAACAACTGCAAAAATCAAAGCAAATTCAAAAATAGCATTAAAAATAGAACACCCTGGAGGATAAGCTTACTGGCATTTAAACACCAGTAAGAGTAACAGAATAGGCGTTAAATGCCCAGCATGGCACCATTCTGTGCATTTAATGCCAGAAATGGGCACCAGACTAGCGTTTAACGCCAGAACAAAGTATCAAGCTGGCGTTAAATGACAGAAACAAGCAATAGCTTGGCGTTAAATGCCAGGAAAGGTATAAAAGCTGACGTTATACACCAGAAACTAGTAGCAGTCTGGCATTAAACGCCAGAATTGCACTCTAAGGGCATTTTGCACGCCTAAATAGAGCAGGGATGAGAAGTCCTTGACCCCTCAGGATCTGTGGACCCCACAGGATCCCCGCCTACCCCACCTCTCTCTCTCCCCCTCACACATCTTTATACACTCTACCCAAAACATCACTCACCTATCAAATCATATTCTCTTCCCTATATTCTCTTCACCAATCACCTCCATCCCTCTTCCCCAAAAATACCCCACCTACCTCACTTTCGAATTCAAACACTTTTCCCTCCCAAACCTACCCAGTTCTATTCGGCCACTCTCCGTCTCTTTCGCTATAAATACCCCTCTTCACTCCTTCATTTTCACACCTCACAAACCCTCTCCTACCCCCTTGGCCGAGCCTATCTCTCCCTCCATCTCCTCTATTTTTCTCTTCTTTCCCTTCTTTCTTTCTTCTTTTGCTCGAAGACAAGCAAACCTTTTAATTTTGGTGTGGTAAAAGCATTGCTTTTTGTTTTTCCATAACCATTTATGGCACCTAAGGCCAGAGAAACCTCTAGAAAGAGGAAAAGGAAGGCAAAAGCTTCCACCTCCGAATCATGGAAGATGGAGAGATTCATCTCAAAGGTCCATCAAGACCACTTCTATGAAGTTGTGTCCAAGAAGAAGGTGATCCCTGATGTCCCTTTCATGCTCAAGAAAAATGAGTATCCGGGGACCCGACATGAAATCCAAAGAAGAGGTTGGAAAGTTCTCACCAACCCCATTAAACAAGTCAGAATCTTAATGGTTCAAGAGTTCTATGCCAATGCATGGATCACTAGGAACCATGATCAAAGTATGAACCCGAATCCAAAGAATTGGCTTACAATAGTTCGAGGGAAATACTTAGATTTCAATCCGAAAAATGTAAGGTTGGTGTTCCACTTGCCAATGATGCAAGAAAACGCACACCCCTACACTAGAAGGGTCAACTTTGATCAAAGGTTGGACCAAGTCCTCATGGACATATGTGTGAAAGGAGTTTAATGGAAAAGAGACTCAAGAGGCAAGCCAGTTCAATTGAGAATACCAGACCTTAAGCCTGTTGCTAGAGGATGGTTGGAGTTTATCCAACGCTCCATCATTCCTACTAGCAACCGATCTGAAGTGACTGTGGATCGTGCCATCATGATCTATAGTATCATGATTGGGGAGGAAGTGGAAGTCATGAGATCATACCTCTAGAACTCTACAAGGTGGCTGACAAGTCCTCCACTTTAGCAAGGTTAGCCTTTCCTCGTCTCATTTGTCACCTATGCAATTTGGCTAGGATTGACATAGAAGGAGACATCCTCATTAAAGAGGACAAGCCCATCACTAAGAAAAGGATGGAGCAAACAAGAGAGCCCACTCATGGACCTCAACAAAAGCATGAGGAAATTCCTCATGAAATCCCTGAGATGCCTCAAGGGATGCATTTTCCTCCACACAACTATTGGGAGCAACTCAACACCTCTTTGGAAAGTTTGAGTTACAATATGGACCAACTAAGGGTGGAGCACCAAGAGCACTCCATCATTCTCCATGAGATTAGAGAAGATCAAAGAGCTCTAAGGGAAGAGTAACAAAGGCAAGGAAGAGACATAGAGGAGCTCAGGTGTTCCATTGGATCTTCACGAGGAAGAACTGGCTGCCATCACTAAAGTGGACCCGTTCTTTGATTTCCTTGTTCTTATTTTTTTCTTCTGTTTTTTGAATTTGATGCTTTATGTTTGTCTATGTTTGTGTCTTCATTACATGATCATTAGTGTCTAGTGTCTATGTCTTAAAGCTATGAATAATTCCATGAATCCTTCACCTCTCTTAAATGAAAAATGTGCTTAATTACAAAAGAAGAAGAAGTACTTGGATTTCAAATTTTATCTTGAAATTAGTTTAATTATTTTGAGGTGGTGGCAATACTTTTTGTTTTCTGAATGAATGCTTGAACAGTGCATATTTTTTATAGTAAAGTTTATGAATGTTAAAATTGTTGGCTCTTGAAAGAATGATGAACAAAGAGAAATGTTATTGATAATCTAAAAAATCATGAAATTGATTCTTGAAGCAAGAAAAAGCAGTGAAACAGAAAAAAAGCTTGTGAAACAAAAAAGAAAGTGGAGAAAATTAAAAGAAAGAAAAAGAAAAAGCAAGCAGAAAAAGCTAATAGCCCTTTAAACCAAAAGACAAGGGTAAAAAGGATCCAAGGCTTTGAGCATCAGTGGAAATGAGGGTCCAAGGAAATAAAATCTAGGCCTAAGTGGCTAAATCAAGCTGTCCCTAACCATGTGCTTGTGGCATGAAGGTCCAAGTGAAAAGCTTGAGACTAAGTGGTTAAAGTCGTTATCCAAAGCAAAAAGAGTGTGCTTAAGAACTCTGGACACCTCTAACAGGGGACTCTAGCAATGCTGAGTCACAATCTGAAAAGATTCACCCAGTTATGTGTCTGTGGCATTTAGGTATCCAGTGGTAATACTGGAAAACAAAGTGCTTAGGGCCACGGCCAAGACTCATAAAGTACCTGTGTTCAAGAATCAACATACTGAACTAGGAGAATCAATAACACTATCTAAAATTATGAGTTCCTATAAATGCCAATCATTCTGAATTTCAAAGGATAAAGTGAGATGCCAAAACTGTTCAGAAGCAAAAAGATACTAGCCCCGCTCATCTAACTGGGACTAAGTTTCATTGATATTGTGAGATTCATTGTATATTCTCTTTTTTTTATCCTATTTGTTTTCAGTTGCTTGAAGACAAGCAACAATTTAAGTTTGGTGTTGTGATGAGCGGATAATTTATACACTTTTTGGCATTGTATTTAAATAGTTTTTAGCAGGATCTAGCTACTTTTTAGTATATTTTTATTAGTTTTTAAGAAAAATTCACATTTCTGGAATTTAGTATGAGTTTGTGTGTTTTTTGTGATTTCAGGTATTTTCTAGCTTAAATTGAGGGAACTGAGCAAAAATCTGATTTAGAGGCTGAAAAAGGACTGCTGATGTTGTTGGATTCTGACCTCCCTACACTCGAAATGAATTTTTTGGAACTACAGAAAGCCAAATGGTGCGCTCTTAATTGAGTTGGAAAGTAGACATCCAGGGCTTTTCAGAAATATATAATTGTCCATACTTTGCCCGAGTTTTGACGACACAAACGGGCATTCAAACGCCAACTTCCTGCCTTATTCTGGCATTAAACGCCAGAAATAGGTTACAAGCTAGAGTTAAACGCCAAAAATAGGCTGCAAACTATCGTTTAACTCCAAGAAAAGTCTTTACACATGAAGGCTTCAATGCTCAGCCCAAGCACACACCAAGTGGGCCCGGAAGTGGATTTCTGCATCATTTACTTATTTCTGTAACCCTAGTAACTAGCTTAGTATAAATAGAACTTTTTACTATTGTACTAGGGGATGTTGGGACTTTTGACATCTTTTGATCAACTTTTGATCTCTTGATCACGTTTTAGGGGCTGGCCATTCGGCCATGCCTGGACCTTCATCACTTATGTATTTTCAATGGTGGAGTTTCTACACACCAAAGATTAAGGTGTGGAGCTCTGCTATTCCTCATGAATCAATGCAAAGTACTATTGTTCTTCTATTTAATTCAAATTTATTCTCATTCTAAGATATTCACTCACACTTCAAGCAGATAAATGTGTGATTCATGACACTCATCATCATTCTCCCTTATAAACGCGTGCCTGACAACCACTTTTGTTCTACATGCTATAGCTTGAGTGTGTATCTCTTGGCCTCCTGGTCCACGATGCATGGTTGCCTCTCTTGACAATAGAGCCTTCCATTCTGTGAGATCAGAGTCTTCGTGGTATAAACTAGAATCAATTGGCAGCATTCTTGAGATCCGAAAAGTCTAAACCTTGTCTGTGGTATTCCAAGTAGGATCTGGGATGGGATGATTGTAACGAGCTTCAAACTCATGACTGTTGGGCGTAGTGACAGATGCAAAAGGATCATTGGATCCTATTCCAACACAAGTGAGAACCGACAGATGATTAGCCCTATGTAACCCGTAGCTGGACCATTTTCACTGAGAGGACGGGAGGTAGCCATTGACAACGGTGATACCTGAACATACAGCTTGCCATGGAAAGGAGTATAAATGATTGAATGAAGACAATAGGAAAGCAGAGATTTAGAAGGAAGAACGCATCTCCATACGCTTTTCTGAAATTCCCACCAATGAATTACATAAGTATCTCTATCTTTATTTTGTATTTGTTTATCTTTTAATTATCAAAACTCCATAACCAATTGAATCCACCTGACTGAGATTTACAAGATGACCATAGCTTGCTTCATACCAACAATCTCCATGGGATCGACCCTTACTCACGTAAGGTTTATTACTTGGACGACCCAGTGCACTTGCTGGTTAGTTGTGCGAAGTTATGAAAAAGAATTGAGATTACAATTGTGCGTACCAAGTTGTTGGCGCCATTGACATCACAGTTTCGTGCACCAGAAGGCAAAAGGAATTTTCAATAAAGAGATAAACAATTAAAGGAATGAAAGAACATTCAAAATTGCAATTAATGAACTAATAAAGGGATTAAAGAACTAGCTATGCAATTTGAACAAGATATAAAAGTGATTAATGTTTGTGTGTGTGTGTGTGTGTGATTCAAAGCATAAATAGAATCTTGGCTTGGGGTGAGTTAAGGAATCCTTTCCTTGTTGCAACCACAACTATGACAATTGTAATGGATTAATCTCACTTAGTTAACTCTTACATCGAAGAGTAGGTCAAGTGAGCATAGTTGTTCTTAATCCACAAATCCTAACTCACATGCTAATTGCCTTAGAAACAAGTTAGTGTTAGTGGAAACAAGAACAATTAACAATCCAAGAATTATCACTAAATGTTGGACATTCCAACTCTAGGAACCCATATGCTCATTTTTTCCAAGCCAAAAGGTGGAAATTTAACCCATAATCAAAATTAACATTTCCACAAACACTTGGTGGGCATAAACACAAATCATGACAAAATTGAAAAAATGCTTGAAACTATGAGAAACAATTAATCAAAATCAACAATGCTAACTCAACCAAGTATATAACAATCATCAATCATCAAAATCATCAACAAGAGATCAAAATTACAAAAAATATATGTATTAAAAATATGACTTTAACTACAAGAAAGAGTATCAAAATTGTAACTATAAAAAGTTAGCAATTATAAATACTTACAATGGAGGCAAGCGAAAATCCAAGATCAAAAATGGAAAATGGCACTTGAAATGTAACACTCTAATAGAAACCCTAATGGTGTTGAGAGAAACTTAAAGAAAAACTAAACCTAAAGCCTCCTACTAATATCTAAAAACTACTCCTAATGATATCCTATGATTTTCTAATGTTTGCCCCTTGCAATATGAGCTATAGGCCATCAGAATTGGGCCTCTAATCCCTCAAAAACATGAATCACGTGCGTTTTTAATGGGAGCACGAGCGGGTACTTGTGCGTACCCAAAGACGTGTGCGCATGCACACTTAGCCGAAATCTCAGATTGTGCGTACGCACAAGATGCTGTGCGCAGGCACACTTTGCGATACTTTGGATGATCGTGCGACGCGCAAGATGTTGTGCGCTTGTACACTTCTCTTTGCTTTGCTACCTGTGTGTACGCACAAGAGGCTGTGCGCACGCACACATCGCGATGCTCTTCTCCTTTGTTTCTTCATGCTTCCTCCTCCTTACATGCTCCTCTTCCATTCTCACCAAGTCATTCCTACCTTGCACATCTAAAATCACCCACCAACAGTATCAAGGTATCAAATGGAAGGCAAATGGAATAAAATTGACTAAATTAAGGACAAAAGAGCATGTTTTCATATTCAAGCATAATTTAGGAGAAAAACTCAAAAGCATGCTATTTAAGGGAACAATTGTAGGTTTGCATGATGAAATCCAATCAATTCTAACAAAAAATTATCATAAAATATGGATTCATCAGTAGTCTACGGAGGATTCAGGAATTCACTGGCTATTACGATCCACTACAATATCCTCTTCTTTTTCTATTTGGAACTCATGGATGGGATATCAGTACTCGAAGTCAAAGTGTGGGCAAAGTATCATGCCGAACATATTATAGCTATATGCTCCAGGTACAAATCCCCATTTCCTACACAGTATAAACTTTAATAAAATTTTGCCAAAAAATTGTTCAATGTATCTAGTCTTTTTTGCAAATTCTTAAAAATTTGTAGATCCACCCCGATGATCATTCCACCGTATTGCAAGTAGGGAGACTTCTACAACAATATGTTGTTGATAACTATGTGAAAATTGAAACTGAAAAGTTAAGAAGGGTTTGAACTAGACAGAAGAAATTACAGGTTGAATTATACCAAGGCTTACAAAATGTCTTGCACACAGGAGAAACCAATGCAGGTAGCTATCATTGTATCTAATTTCTACTTTGTAAATCATTATGAATTACCCAAAATAATTACTGAAACTAATAATATTTCTCTCTATATTTGTTTTCAGAAAATGTTGGAATAAAAAGAACAATACTACCATCGTCGTTCATTGGTAGCTGTCACGACATGACCCAACGATATGAAGATGGAATGGCTATTGTTTTTAAAGAGGGCAAGCCATATATTTTTCTCACAATGACATGCAATCCATCTTGGACTGAAATAACTTCAGAACTCAACCCAGTTCAAACTCCACAAGATCGTCCAGATCTAACAACAAGAATTTTTCAAGCCAAATTTGAACAGCTAAAAGAGGATGTAATTACTAAAGGTGTCTTGGGAAAGGTGAAGAGCTATATTTATGTTACTGAGTTTCAAAAAAGAGGATTGTCACATATACATATGTTGCTAATCTTTGAAAACAATGACAAGTTAATTGACCGAGAGCATGATGATAGTTTAGTACGTGCAAAGATACCATCAAAAGAAGTAGAACTACACCTACATGATGCAGTGCTAAAACATATACTTCATGGTCCTTACGGAACACTTGATCAATCTTCACCCTGAATGAAAAATGGCCAATGTAAACGCAACTACCCATAAGAGTTCGTAGCAGAAACACGGAGAGGTGACAACTCATATCCACAATATAAGCGACGATTTGACACTCCAGTACTGATTAACCAAAATGTCACAATTGACAATAGATGGGTAGTTTCGTACAACCCTTGGCTACTACTAAAGTATGATTGCCATATTAATGTTGAGTTATGTAGTAACATTAAGAGTATAAAGTATCTCTACAAGTATTGCTACAAGGGTCCAGACCGGGTTGCAATGAAAGTTCACAACGGTTCTAATGTTGACGAGGTCCAACAGTTTGTTGATACAAGATGGATCGCTGCTCCAGAGGCATGTTGGAGAATATTTAAATTTAACCTTTACTGAATGTATGCATCTGTGGAAAGGTTATAAAATTCATTTACGAAATCAACATCAAGTGAGCTTCTATGATCACCAAACCATTCCTAAAATACTTAATGATGATTATTTCTCTAGAACAATGCTCACTGAGTTTTTGCCCTAAATTTTGAGAAGGACCAACAATCTAGGCATCTTCTATATAGAAAAATTCCAAAGTACTACACTTGGCAAAACAAGGAAAAGGAATGGCGCCAGTGCAAAACACAGAGGAGATCCATCGGTTGAATTTATACTGTATCACCTTCAGAAGGAGAAAAATTCTATTTGTGTGTTCTGTTATCTAATGTCAAAGGAACAATCAGTTGGGATGACTTACTAACAGTGAATGGGGTCCAATATTCGTCCTTCAAGTAATCTGCTCAACACCTAGGATTGTTAAAGAGTGACATTAGCATCCGTGCATGTTTGGTTGAGACTTCTGTTTTACGATTTCCATGTGCTTTACGAAGGTTATTTGCAACCATCTTAATATTTTGTGAGCCTATAGATGTAAGAAGCTTATGGAATGAATTTTTTCATATATGGTGGATGATTATCCATCAATTAGCACTACAACAGCCATAGTGTTCACAAATTGGCTACTCAGGGATATAAATGATATACTCCTTCAGCATGGAAAACAGATTACACAATATGATTTGCCAGCTCTAACTCATGAAATGAAACTGACAACTCGATACACAGAGTTATCTAAGAAGAACTGTCCGTCGAAGTACCCCGGGAAGACCTGTGTTCTATAGAAAGATTGAATAATGACCAATCTAAAGCTTTCAAGTGCATTATGAATACAATTGATCAAAGAGAAAGTGGAGTGTTCTTTGTTGATGGGCCAGGAGGAGCAGGCAAAACATTTCTTTTCAGAACTATAATTGCAGAATTGAGAAATAAGGGTCATATTATCTTGGTTACTGCATCATCAGGAATAGTTACAACATTATTGCCTGGGGGTCGAATAGCTCATTCTAGGTTTAAGATCCCAATTAATGCATAACCATCATCCATTTGCAACATAAGCAAATAATCAGATCTTGCAAACCTAATTAGACAAATAATGGCAATAATCTGGGTGAAGCACCAATGGCAAATAAAGAATCGGTGCAATCATTAGACCGTACTCTAAGAGACATATTAGCAAACGTTATGACATTTAGAGGAAAAATGATGGTGATGGGAGGAGATTTCTGCCAAGTACTGCCTGTCGTACCGAAAGGTGATGACTTGCATCATCTACCCTTCTTTCTTACATAAAGAAGACCATTAAAGAGTATAAATCTCATTTGATCAGTACAATTTATGCATTATTTGATGAATTTATGGTACACTACTTTGAGATGAGTTATGCTAAATTTCAGGTGAAAAAGGGCATCAAAAATGGGAAGAAGACAAACAAGAAGCTGGGCGTGTGAAACTGGCGTGCCACTTGGGAGCAAACGCCACAAAAATGCACTGGCGTGGAATACCAAGAGCTAAGCGTGGCACGCCAGTACTAAATTTTAGAAGGGAGATCTAAGCATGCATGTGGGCATGGCACGCCAGGGACTGGGCGTGGCACGCTAGCACAAAATTCCAAAAAGCAAGATGGAGGACACAAAAGGGGCGTGGCACGCCAGGTTGGGCGTGGCACGCCTGACCCATCAACTACTATGGGCGTGCCACTTGAAGTCGAAGGCGTGGCATGCCAACCCCTCAACCTCACTTCGGCGTGCCACTTGAGCAACCAGGCGTGGCACGCTGATGAGCGGATAATTTATACGCTTTTTGGCATTGTTTTTAGTATGTTTTTAATATGTTTTAGTTAGTTTTTAGTATACTTTTAGTAGTTTTTAGTTAAAATTCACTTTTCTGGACTTTACTATGAGTTTGTGTGTTTTTCTGTGATTTTAGGTATTTTCTGGCTGAAATTGAGGGTCCTGAGCAAAAATCTGATTCAGAGGCTGAAAAGGACTACAGATGCTGTTGGATTCTGACCTCCCTGCACTCGAAGTAGATTTTCTGGAGCTACAGAAGCCCAATTGGCGCGCTCTCAACGGCGTTGGAAAGTAGACATCCTGGGCTTTCCAGAAATATATAATAGTCCATACTTTTCCCGAGATTTGATGGCCCAAACCGGCGTTGCAAATCAGCTTCAGAATTCCCAGCGTTTAACGCTGGAACTGGCATAAGATTGGGAGTTAAACGCCCAAACTGGCATAAAAGCTGGCGTTTAACTCTAGAAAAAGTCTCTACACATGAAAGCTTTGATGCTCAGCCCAAGCACACACTAAGTGGACCCAGAAGTGGATTTTTACGTCATTTACTCATTTCTGTATACCCTAGGTTACTAGTTCACTATTAATAGGATCTTTTGACATTGTATCTGTACCTCATGACACTTTACACGTTTCTCATTGTATCTTCTACAGCATGAGTCTCTAAACCCCATGGTTGGGGGTGAGGAGCTCTGCTGTGTCTTGATGGATTAATGCAATTACTACTGTTTTTCATTCAATCACGCTTGCTTTTATTCTAAGATATCACTTGTTCCTAAACTTGATGAATGTGATGATCCGTGACACTCATCATCATTCTCACCTATGAACGCGTGCCTGACAACCACCTCCGTTCTACCTTAGATTGGGTGGATATCTCTTGGATTCTTTAATCAGAATCTTCGTGGTATAAGCTAGAATTGATGGCGGCATTCAAGAGAATCCGGAAGGTCTAAACCTTGTCTGTGGTATTCTGAGTAGGATTCAAGGATTGAATGACTGTGACGAGCTTCAAACTCCTGAAGGCTGGGCGTTAGTGACAGACGCAAAAGAATCACTGGATTCTATTCCAACCTGATTGAGAACCGACAGATGAATAGTCGTGCCGTGACAGGGTGCGTTGAACATTTTCACTGAGAGGATGGGAGGTAGCCATTGACAACGGTGAAACCCTACATACAGCTTGCCATGGAAGGAGTCTTGCGTGCTTGAAGAAGAAGACAGTAGGAAAGCAGAGATTCAGAAGATAGAGCATCTTCAAAACCTCAACCTGTTCTCCATTACTGCAAAACAAGTACTTATTTCATGTTCTTTTGCTTTTTACAATCAACCCTGATAATTATTGATATCCTGACTAAGAGTTACAAGATAACCATAGCTTGCTTCAAGCCGACAATCTCCGTGGGATCGACCCTTACTCACGTAAGGTATTACTTGGACGACCCAGTGCACTTGCTGGTTAGTTGTGCGGAATTGCAAAAGTGTGATTGCAATTTCGTGCACCAAGTTTTTGGCGCCGTTGCCGGGGATTGTTCGAGTTTGGACAACTGACGGCTTATCTTGTTGCTTAGATTAGGACTGTTTTCTTTTTGTTGGTTTAGAGTCTTTTATTTGAGTTTAGTTTCATATTTTAAGTTTGGTGTCAATTGCATGCTTTTGTTTTTCTTTTAATTTTCGAATTTGCATGTCCTTAGTCCCTTTTTGATCCTCAAAAATTTTAAGTTTGGTGTCATTTTGTTGTTTTTCTCTTTCCTCATTTCAAAAAAAAAATCAAATCTCTTTCACAATAATTTTCAATCATATCTTTTCTATTGCTTTTTCCAAAATCTTTTTAACTAATTAATTGATTTAGTTTTCAATTTGCTTTGATCTTATTTTCTTTTAGTTTTCGAAAATTTATTTTATTTTCCTTTTGTTTTATTTTAATTTTTTGGTCAATTCAAAAAAAAATAATATATATATTTTACTTGTGAATTCATATCATATTCCCTTTATCCATCATGGACTCAAGTGGAATTGAGCAGTCCAGAAGGACTCTGGGGTCATATGCTAACCCCATTACAGCTGCATATGGGAGTAGCATCTGTACACCTCCCATCAAAGCAAGCAGCTTTGAGCTAAATCCTCAACTCATTATCATAGTGCAGCAAAATTGCCAGTATTCCGGTCTTCCACAGGAAGAACCTACTGAGTTTCTGGCACAGTTCTTATAAATTGCTGACACAGTACGTGATAAAGAGGTGGATCAGGATGTCTACAGACTATTACTGTTTCCATTTGCTGTAAAAGATCAAGCTAAGAGGTGGTTGAATAACTAACCTACAGCAAGCATAAAGACATGGAAACAGTTATCAGACAAATTCCTGAATCACTTTTACCCTCCAAAGAGGATGACACAGCTAAGGCTGGACATCCAAGGCTTTAAACAAGAGGATAATGAATCCCTTTATAATGCCTGGGAGAGGTATAGAGGTATGCTAAGAAAATGCCCCTCTGAAATGTTTTCAGAGTGGGTACAGCTAGACATCTTCTACTATGGGCTTACAGAAAAAGCTCAAATGTCTTTAGACCACTCAGCTGGTGGATCTATACACATGAGGAAGACAATTGAAGAGGCTCAAGAACTTATAGATACTGTTGCTAGAAATCAATATTTGTACTCTAGCAATGAGTTCTCTATAAAAGAAGAAGCTATGGCAGTAACTACTGATCCTAACCCTCAAGAACAGATGGTTGAGCTTAATCAGCAATTACTCCTTATGACAAAACAATTACAGAATTTAAAGAGATGCTCCAAGACACTAAAAATGCTAACAAGAATATGGAAGCACAATTGAATCAGACAAGACAGCAACTATCTAAACAGATAACAGAAGAATGCCAAGCTGTTAAATTAAGGAGTGGAAAGACATTGAATGTATCAACTCAAAGCAGCAGAAAGCTAAGAAAGGAACAACTGACAGAGGATGACCAACCAACTACCCAAAATCCCTCTGAGGACAGTAAGAGCCCAGAGAGGAATGATTTTGGCGTTCAAACGCCAGAAAAGGGTAAGAAAGTGGCGTTAAACGCCCAATGGGTAGCCACTTCTGGCGTTCAAACGCCAGAAAAGGGTTGCAATCTGGCGTTAAACGCCCAAAAAGCACCCAATCCTGGCGTTCAAACGCCACAAAGGGGTCAGACACTTGCAAGTGCTGATAACAACCCCTTAAGCAGGCTTCTCCAACCACTTCTGTAGGAAATAAACCTGCAGCAACTAAGGTTGAAGAATATAAAGCCAAGATGCCTTATCCTCAGAAACTCCGCCAAACGGAACAGGATAAGCAATTTGCCCGCTTTGCAGACTATCTAAGGACTCTTGAAATAAAGATTCCGTTTGCAGAGGCACTTGAGCAAATACCTTCTTATGCTAAGTTCATGAAAGAGATCTTAAGTCATAAGAAGGATTGGAGAGAAACTAAAAAAGTTTTTCTCACTGAAGAATGCAGTGCAGTCATATTAAAGAGCTTACCAGAGAAGCTTAAAGATCCTGGAAGCTTTATGATACCATGCACATTAGAGGGTACTTGTACCAAGAAAGCTCTATGTGATCTTGGGGCAAGTATCAACCTAATACCTGCATCCACTATCAGAAAGCTTGGCTTGACTGAAGAAGTCAAACCAACCAGGATATGTCTCCAACTTGCTGATGGCTCCATTAAATACCCATCAGGCATAATTGAGGACATGATTGTCAAGGTTGGGCCATTTGCCTTTCCCACTGACTTTGTAGTGCTGGAAATAGAGGAGCACAAGAGTGCAACTCTCATTCTAGGAAGACCTTTCCTAGCAACTGGACGAACTCTCATTGATGTACAAAAAGGGGAAGTAACCCTGAGAGTCAATGAGGATGAGTTCAAGTTGAATGCTGTAAAAGCTATGCAGCATCCAGACACCCCAATTGACTGCATGGGCGCTGACATTATTGACTCTTTGGTGGAAGAGATCAATATGACTGAAAGTCTAGAATCAGAGCTTGAAGACATCTTCAAAGATGCTCAGCCTGATCAAGAAGAACCAGAGGAAACACAGGAATTTTTAAAAATTCCTCAGGAGGAGGATAAACCTCCCAAACCTGAACTCAAACCACTACCACCATCCCTGAAGTATGCATTTCTGGGAGAGGGTGACACTTTTCCAGTGATTATAAGCTCTGCTTTAAATCCACAGGAAGAGGAAGCACTGATTCAAGTGCTAAGGACGCACAAGACAGCTCTTGGGTGGTCCATAAGTGATCTTAAGGGCATCAGCCCAGCTAGATACATGCACAAGATCCTGTTGGAGGATAATGCCAAACCAGTGGTCCAACCACAAAGGAGGCTAAATCCAGCCATGAAGGAGGTGGTGTAGAAAGAGGTCACTAAATTACTAGAGGCTGGGATTATTTATCCTATTTCTGATAGCCCCTGGGTGAGCCCTGTCCAAGTTGTCCCCAAAAAGGGAGGCATGACAGTGGTTCATAATGAAAAAAATGAACTGGTTCCTACAAGAACAGTTACAGGGTGGCGTATGTGTATTGACTACAGAAGGCTCAATACAGCCACCAAAAAGGATCATTTTCCTTTACCATTCATAGACCAAATGCTAGAAAGACTAGCTGGTCATGATTATTACTGCTTTTTGGATGGCTATTCAGGTTACAACTAAATTGCAGTAGATCCTCAGGACCAAGAGAAAACAGCATTTACTTGCCCTTCTGGCGTGTTTGCCTACAGGAGGATGCCTTTTGGTCTGTGTAATGCTCCTGCAACCTTTCAGAGATGCATGCTATCCATCTTCTCTGATATGGTGGAGAAATTCCTGGAAGTCTTCATGGATGACTTCTCAGTATATGGAGACTCATTCAGCTCCTGTCTTGACCACCTAGCACTTGTTTTGAAAAGGTGCCAAGAGACTAACCTGGTTTTAAACTAGGAGCAATGTCACTTTATGGTGACTGAGGGAATTGTCCTTGGGCACAAAATTTCAAGCAGAGGAATAGAGGTGGATAAGGCAAAGGTAGAGGTAATTGAAAAATTACCACCACCTGCCAATGTTAAGGCAATCAGAAGCTTTCTGGGGCATGCAGGATTCTACAGAAGGTTTATAAAGGATTTTTCGAAAATTGCAAAACCTTTGAGCAACCTGCTAGCTGCTGACACACCATTTGTGTTTGACACACAGTGTCTGCAGGCATTTGAAATCCTGAAAGCCAAGCTGGTCACAGCACCAGTCATCTCTGCGCTAGACTGGACATTGCCATTTGAACTAATGTGTGATGCCAGTGACCATGCCATTGGTGCAGTGTTGGGACAGAGGCATAACAAGCTTCTGCACGTCATTTATTATGCCAGCCGTGTTCTAAATGATGCACAAAAGAATTACACAACCACAGAAAAAGAATTACTTGTAGTGGTTTATGCCATTGACAAGTTTAGATCCTATCTAGTGGGATCAAAGGTGATTGTGTACACTGACCATGCTGCTCTTAAGTACTTACTCACAAAGCAGGATTCAAAACCCAGGCTTATAAGATGGGTGTTGCTTCTGCAAGAGTTTGATATAGAAATAAGAGACAGAAAAGGGACAGAGAACCAAGTAGCTAATCATCTGTCCCGAATAGAACCAGTAGCTGGGGCGTCCCTCCCTTCTACTGAGATCTCTGAGACTTTCCCAGATGAGCAACTCTTTGCCATTCAGGAAGCTCCATGGTTTGCAGATATTCCAAATTATAAAGTTGTGAGGTTCATACCCCAAGAGTACAGCAGAGTGCAAAGAAAGAAATTAATTTCAGATGCCAAGTACTACCTTTGGGATGAGCCATATCTCTTTAAGAGATGTGCAGACGGAATGATCCGCAGATGTGTACCCAGAGAAGAAGCACAACGGATCTTATGGCACTGCCATGGATCACAGTATGGAGGACATTTTGGAAGTGAGCGAACAGCCACTAAAGTCCTCCAATGTGGCTTCTACTGGCCTACTCTCTATAGAGATGCCCGAGAGTTAGTGCGTAACTGTGACAGTTGCCAAAGAGCAGGTAACTTGCCTCACGGATATGCCATGCCTCAACAAGGGATATTAGAGATTGAGTTGTTTGATGTATGGGGGATTGACTTCATGGGTCCATTCCCACCATCATACTCAAACACTTACATTCTGGTGGCAGTGGACTATGTATCTAAGTGGGTAGAAGCAATTGCTACACCCACTAATGATACCAAGACCGTGCTGAAATTCCTCCAGAAACACATCTTCAGCGGGTTTGGTGTTCCCAGAGTACTAATCAGTGACGGGGGCACTCATTTCTGCAATAAACAGCTATACTCTGCTATGGTCCGATATGGAATTAGCCACAAAGTGGCAACTCCGTATCATCCACAGACAAATGGGCAAGCTGAAGTCTCTAACAGAGAGCCAAAAAGAATCCTAGAACGGACTGTGATAGCCTGAAAAAAGGATTGGGCAAAGAGTTTGGATGATGCTCTGTGGGCATACAGAACAGCATTCAAGACTCCTATAGGAACCTCTCCATACCAACTGGTGTATGGGAAGGCCTGTCATCTGCCCGTGGAACTGGAACATAAAGCCTACTGGGCAACCAGGTTCCTAAACATGGATGCTCAGTTAGCTGGTGAAAAAAGATTGCTCCAGCTAAATGAGCTAGAGGAGTTCAGACTCAATGCCTTTGAAAATGCAAAAATTTATAAGGAAAAGGCAAAGAAGTGGCATGACAAGAAATTGTCATCCAGAGTCTTTGAGCCAGGACAAAAAGTTCTGCTCTTCAACTCTAGGCTCAGATTGTTCCCAGGAAAGCTTAAATCCCGGTGGAGGGGTCCGTATGTGATTACAGGAGTATCACCATATGGATATGTTGAGCTCCAGGATGCTGAGTCTGACAAAAAGTTCATTGTTAATGGACAGAGGATCAAGCATTATCTTGAAAGCAATTTTGAGCAAGAATGCTCAAAACTGAGACTTGAGTGATTCTCAGTAAAGGTCCAGCTAAAGACAGTAAAGAAGCGCTTGCTGGGAGGCAACCCAGTCAGTAGCAGGTTATATGTTTTGTTTCTTCAAGGGCAATTATCAAAATTGAAGGAATTCACAGAGTTACAGAAGGATTCAGTGCAAAAAGCAGAGAAAAAGAGCTTACTGGCAAAAAAACGCCAGTAAGGGGTACTTTGGGCGTTAAACGCCAGAATGGGCACCATTCTGGGCGTTTAACGCCAGTAAAGGTGCCATTTTGGGCGTTAAACGCCAGAATGGGCACCATTCTGGGCGTTTAACGCCAGGTGTGCAGCATCCTGGGCGTTTAGCAAAACACCCAGTGACAAAGGGAATTCTGGCGTTTAACGCCAGCCAGGGCACCTGGCTGGGCGTTAAACGCCCACAATGGCTAGCAAATGGGCATTAAACGCCAGAATGGATGCCATTCTGGGCGTTTAACGCCAGAAAGGTGGGGGACAGAGATTTTGCTTTCCAATCAAATTTTTTTCAAACTTTCCTTTTTTGATCCTTACTTTTCTACATAAACACATTTCAAACTTTCATCATTCACCTTCAAATCTTCAAAAATTGAAATCAATCTTCAAATCTCTCTCAAATACATCCCAAATCTTCTTCAAAAACTCAAATTTCTCTCAAATTCTCTCCATATCTTCTCAAATCTCCTTCCAAATTTTCGAAATCTCTTCCCCCCTTATAAAAACACGTTCAGCCTCCCTATTCCCCCACACCATTCGAATTTGCTCTTCTCCTCTCTCTCCTCTTTCCTTTCTTTTGCTTGAGGACAAGCATACCTCTAAGTTTGGTGTGCTTTTCCGTGATCACTAAGCCAAGATTCATCAAGATCATGGCTCCTAAGGGAAAACAAACCAATTTAAGAGGAAAGAAAGAGAATAATCCAAAGAATCTTTGGAATCAAGAGAAGTTCTTAACCAAAGAACATGAAGACCATTATCACAAAATAATGGGTCTGAGGTCAGTGATCCCGGAAGTTAAATTTGATCTGAAAGAAGATGAATATTCGGGGATCCAAGAGCAAATTCGAAACAGAGGATGGGAAGTTCTAACCAATCCTGAGATAAAGGTTGGAAGAAATATGGTTCAGGAATTCTACTCAAATCTGTGGCTGACATTTAAGCAGAGAATGACTGGAACTGCTTTCCATACTTACAGAACCATGGTCAGAGGGAAAGTTATCTACTTCCATCTGGACAAAATAAGAGAAATCTTCAAATTACCTCAACTGCAAGATGATCCTGAATCCTTTAATAGGAGAATGGTGAGAGCAGATAAAGGGTTGGATCAAGTTCTAGAGGACATATGCCTCCCTGGAACTAAGTGGATAACCAATTCAAAGGGTGTCCCAAATCAACTCAAGAGGGGAGACCTCAAACCAATTGCAAGAGGTTGGCTAGACTTCATTGGGCGCTCCATATTGCCCACTAGCAACCGTTCTGAGGTCACCATCAAGAGAGCAGTGATGATTCATTGCATTATGCTTGGAAAAGAAGTGGAGGTTCATCATCTGATTGCTTGTGAGATCTACACAATTGCAAATAAGAATTCCACTGAAGCCAAATTGGCTTACCCAAGCTTGATCTCCTTGCTCTGTAAAGAGGCTGGGGTAAAGATGGGAGTAGACGAATTCATACCCATTGAACATCCAATCACCAAGAAGTCAATGGAAGGACAAATGCAAGACAACTCTTTCAAAAGGAGGGCGCAGGAGTTCCTCCCTGAATTTTCTGAAATTGGCTACTGGGCCAGCCTAGAAGCATCTATCACCAAGTTGCAAGAAACTATGCAGCAACTTAAGGAAGAACAGCAGAATCAGAACTGCATGCTCTGCAAATTGCTGAAGGAACAAGAGAAGCAGGGGCGTGAACTTCAAGAACTGAAACGCCAAAAATTCTCCCCTCAATTTGAGGGAGCATCCACTTCTCAAAATCAAGGTTGTTGAGTCCCAACTCTGTGAAAACCTCTATCATTAGGAGCCTATTTAAATTTTTTGTTTTCTATTTTTTTTACTAGTCTCATCTTATATCTATTTTTGAGTCTTATTCTTAATTCATAATTAATAAAATTTAAAATTCATGTCTTAAAGCTATGAATGTCCTATGAATCCATCACCTCTCTTAAATGAAAAGTGCTTTAATCACAAAAGAACAAGAAGTACAGGATTTCGAATTTATCTTTGAAACTAGTTGAATTAGTTTGATGTGGTGACAATACTTTTTGTTTTCTGAATGAATGCTTGAACAGTGCATATGTCTTTTGAATTTGTTGTTTTAAGAATGTTAAAATTGTTGGCTCTTGAAAGAATGAGGAAAAAGAGAACTGTTATTGAAGATCTGAAAAATCATCAAATTGATTCTTGAAGCAAGAAAAAGCAGTGATTCAAAAAAAACGAAAAAAAAGGATAGAAGAAAAAGAAAGAAATAAAGTTATGATCCAAGGCAAAAAGAGTGTGCTTAAGAACCCTGGACACCTCTAATTGGGGACTCTAGCAAAGCTGAGTCACAATCTAAAAAGGTTCACCCAAGTATGTGTCTGTGGCATGTATGTATCCGGTGGTAATACTGGAAGACAGAGTGCTTTGGGCCACAGCCAAGACTCATAAAATAGCTATGTTCAAGAATCATTATACTTAACTAGGAGAATCAATAACACTATCTGAGTTCTGAGTTCCTATAGATGCCAATCATTCTGAACTTCAAAGGATAAAGCGAGATGCCAAAACTGTTCGGAAGCAAAAAGCTAATAGTCCCGCTCATCTAATTGGAGCTAAGTTTCCTTGATATTTTGGAGTCTATAGTATATTCTCTTCTTTTTATTCTATTTTGATTTTCAGTTGCTTGGGGACAAGCAACAATTTAAGTTTGGTGTTGTGATGAGCGGATAATTTATACGCTTTTTGGCATTGTTTTTAGTATGTTTTTAATATATTTTAGTTAGTTTTTAGTATACTTTTAGTAGTTTTTAGTTAAAATTCACTTTTCTGGACTTTACTATGAGTTTGTGTGTTTTTCTGTGATTTCAGGTATTTTCTGGCTGAAATTGAGGGTCCTGAGCAAAAATCTGATTCAGAGGCTGAAAAGGACTGCAGATGCTGTTGGATTCTGACCTCCCTGCACTCGAAGTGGATTTTCTGGAGCTACAGAAACCCAATTGGCGCTCTCTCAACGGCGTTGGAAAGTAGACATCTTGGGCTTTCCAGAAATGTATAATAGTTCATACTTTTCCCGAGATTTGATGGCCCAAACCGGCATTGCAAATCAGCTTCAGAATTCCCAGCATTTAACGCTGGAACTGGCATAAGATTGGGAGTTAAACGCCCAAACTGGCATAAAAGCTGGCGTTTAACTCCAGAAAAAGTCTCTACGCATGAAAGCTTCAATGCTCAGCCCAAGCACACACTAAGTGAACCCAGAAGTGGATTTTTACGTCATTTACTCATTTCTGTATACCCTAGGTTACTAGTTCACTATTAATAGGATCTTTTGACATTGTATCTGTACCTCATGACACTTTACACGTTTCTCATTGTATCTTCTACAGCATGAGTCTCTAAACCCCATGGTTGGGGGTGAGGAGCTCTGCTGTGTCTTGATGGATTAATGCAATTACTACTGTTTTTCATTCAATCATGCTTGCTTTTATTCTAAGATATCACTTGTTCCTAAACTTGATGAATGTGATGATCCGTGACACTCATCATCATTCTTACCTATGAACGCGTGCCTGACAACCACCTCCGTTCTACCTTAGATTGGGTGGATATCTCTTGGATTCTTTAATCAAAATCTTCGTGGTATAAGCTAGAATTGATGGCGGCATTCAAGAGAATCCGGAAGGTCTAAACCTTGTCTGTGGTATTCTGAATAGGATTCAAGGATTGAATGACTGTGACGAGCTTCAAACTCCTGAAGGCTGGGCGTTAGTGACAGACGCAAAAGAATCACTGGATTCTATTCCAACCTGATTGAGAACCGACAGATGAATAGCCGTGCCGTGACAGGGTGCGTTGAACATTTTCACTGAGAGGATGGGAGGTAGCCATTGACAACGGTGAAACCCTACATACAGCTTGCCATGGAAGGAGCCTTGCGTGCTTGAAGAAGAAGACAGTAGGAAAGCAGAGATTCAGAAGATAGAGCAACTCCAAAACCTCAACCTGTTCTCCATTACTGCAAAACAAGTACTTATTTCATGTTCTTTTGCTTTTTACAATCAACCCTGATAATTATTGATATCCTGACTAAGAGTTACAAGATAACCATAGCTTGCTTCAAGCCGACAATCTCCGTGGGATCGACCCTTACTCACGTAAGGTATTACTTGGACGACCCAGTGCACTTGCTGGTTAGTTGTGCGGAATTACAAAAGTGTGATTGCAATTTCGTGCACCACACGCCAATGCACAAGAGAACATGAGCAAGGACTGGGCGTGCCACTTGGTATCAAAGGCGTGGTACGCCAATCCGAGCATGTCACTATGGCGTATGAAGGCCGAGGCGTGGCACGCCAACTACTGGAACAGGACAAGATCATGAGCGTGGCACGCCAACCTTTAGGCGTGGCATGCTAGTATAAGTTTCCAGAGAGGATGAAAGAAGAAAATTACATGGGGGCGTGCCACTTGGTATCGAAGGCGTGGCACGCCATTCACTATTCTTCACTTAGGCGTGCCACTTGAGCAGCATGGCGTGGCACGCCAGCGTCATTCAGAGGGCATAGAAGCATTGGTGCATGCCACTTGAGTTCGTGGCGTGGCACGCCAAATAGAGGAACCACTCACTCACAAAGGGGCGTGTCACGCCAGACCCTGGGTGTGCCACGCTAGTGCAACTTTCCAGAGGAACTTAGCCAAGCACACAACAAGGGCATGGCACACCAGACCCTGGGCGTGCCACGCTAGTTCAAGTTTCCAGAGGAAAAGGAAAGTGAAAAAATCAAAGGGCATGCCACTTGAGCTCGAAGGCGTGGCACACCAACACAAGAATTCCACTATGGCGTGCCACTTGAGTTCGAAGGCGTGGCATGCCAAGGTTGATAAAGGGACGAGCGTGCCACTTGAAGGATTGAGCGTGGCATGCCAAGCTAGTTTTGAATGGCACGTGACACGCCGGTAAAGCGCCAGCCACACGCCAGCTAAGAAGTCACGCTTATTGAGTGTTTTCTTTCCCTCCAAAATGTAATTTTCCCTTTTTCACTTTTGTAATTCTTTTATTTCTACTAGGATTAGTATAAATACCCCCAAGGAGTACTAAAGAGGGGTTAAGCAGTTAGTTTTAGATCCACTTTTGAGTACTTTTCAAGCTATGAGTAGCTAACTTCCCTCTCATTGAGAGAGGGAGCTCTATTGTACTTGATGGATTGATAATAGTGAAATTCTTCTTCTCTTCATCTTCTCTTGATTTGCTAGAAGGAATTTCGTTTTTAATGCTTAGTGTGCAATTATCTTGGGAAAGAGATTGAATGCAATTGGGTTTCATGGGAACCTTGGGAAAGGAAACATGAAACCATCCTTGAAATCCCTTCTCACACTTGAGTAGAATCTGGGTTTTGGTGATGGGATACGAGACATGTAATCCCCACTCTACCTGGACCTATGAGTGTGTGTGGTATAATCAGGTACCAAGCATATCTCCTTAATGAGCAATTAGACCAAGGAATTGGCTATTGATCAAGATCTGAGAGATTGAGTCACCAAGGGATTGGGGCTCAATCAATCATGATTGCCAAGAGGTCAATGAGTTGCATGATTGAAGAAGATATAAGCTAGATTTGATCCAAAGAGACAACATCTCCCAATCTCAATGAATTTCCCCATTCTTATCTATCTATTTCTTTATAGCTTAATTTTACATTCAGCAATCCCCCACTCCCATTTACATTCAAGTCATTTATGATTCAGCACTTTACATTCTGCAATTTCCATTTCTGCACTTTATTGCTTTTCTTTATATTCTAGTCATTTACATTTATGTCATTTACAATTCTGCACTTCACAATCTTATTGATCCGCTTGACTAATTCATCAATCAATTAAAACTGTTTGGATTTTCCAATCTCTGTGGATACGATCCCACTCCACTGTAGGTTATTACTTGGCGATAATTTTGGTGCGCTTGCCAAAAGAACTAATTCACTAAATTTTGAAAGGGGTAGTGACTATAAGTTATCAAAATGTAGTAAGTCACAAATGATTTTAGCTTCTATAGTTAAGTCTCATTTATGGGCTTCCACTAAATTCTCCATTTGCGACAAAATATGTGATCTTCTAATGATCATGTTTTTGCTGAGTATCTTAAGCGCATTGGTGATGGAATTGATCCCACCATACATGAAGACTTTGTACGGATACAAGCAAATATGGCAATTCCATGGGAGGGTGAAATATCATTACAAAATTTAATAGAAGAAATATTTTTTTCAAACTTACAATCTCATGGGTGGGACGCTTCTTATATGGTAGAAAGGGCAATATTGACGCTAAAAAATATGATGTGCAACAGTTTAAAGATATAATTATCAACCAATTTTCAAGAGAAGAACAAAATTTGGTCATATTTGATGAGGTAGAAGGAGATGCTAATAATTTATATCAACAAGATTACCTTAACTCAATTTCTACAGGCGGGTTGCCACCTCATGTGTTGAAGGTAAAAAAAGGTGCACTGACGAGAGGACTTCTGCTAGTAAAGAATTTCACAAATAAATTCTCGTTGCAAGTATAGCTTCTAAACCAGCAAAGAATCTTTTTGTACAAAGGTTTTGGTTGTCACAAGTAACAAAACCCAATAAAATTTATAACTGAAGTATTCAAACCTCGGGTCATCTCTCAAGGAATTGCAGGGAAGTATGATTTATTATTAATTAGAGAGAAGGTATCTTTTTGGTTTTTTTTTAAGATAAGAAGCAACAATAGTAAATGGTAGTGGAAACAAACTAATTATAAAAACTCTTGGCAAGGTATGTGATGAGCGGATAATTTATACGCTTTTCGGCATTGTTTTTAGGTAGTTTTTAGTAGGATCTAGCTACTTTTAGGGATGTTTTTATTGGTTTTTATGCAAAATTCACATTTCTGGACTTTACTATGAGTTTGTGTGTTTTTCGGTGATTTCAAGTATTTTCTGACTGAATTTGAGAGACCTGAGCAAAAATCTTATTCATGCTGAAAAAGGACTGCTGATGATGTTGGATTATGACCTTCTTGTACTCGAAATGGATTTTCTGGACCTACAGAACTCCAAATGGCATGATCTTAACGGCATTGGAAAGTAGACATCCAGGGCATTCCAGCAATATATAATAGTTTATACTTTATTCGAGTTTAGATGACGCAAAATGGCGTTGCATTCTAGAGTAAAATGCCAGAAACACGTCACAAACCAGAGTTAAACGCCAAAAACATGTTACAACTTGGCGTTTAACTCCAAGAGAAGCCTCTGTACGTGTAAAGCTCAAGCTCAGCCCAAGAACACACCAAAGTGGGCCCCGGAAGTGGATTTCTTCACTTAGACTTATTTCTGTAAACCCTAGTAGCTAGTTTAGTATAAATAGAACTTTTTACTATTGTACTGGGGGTCCTTTTCCTTTATTTTCGATTTCATATGCCATTTTAGGGAGGCTGGCCATTCAGCCATGCCTGGACCATCACTTATGTATTTTTAACGGTGGAGTTTCTACACACCATAGATTCAGGTGTGGAGCTCTGCTGTACCTCGAGTATTAATGCAATTACTACTGTTTTCTATTTAATTCAGCTTATTCTTATTCTAAGATATCCGTTGCACTTCAACATGTTGAACGTGATGATCCGTGACACTCATCATCATTCTCACCTATGAATGCATGCCTGACAACCACTCCCATTATACCTTAGATCGAGCGCATATCTCTTGAGAATCCGGAAAGTCTAAACCTTGTCTGTGGTATTCCGAGTAGGATTCAGGGATTGAATGACTGTGACGAGCTTCAAACTCGCGATTGTTGGGCATAGTGACAGATGCAAAAGAATCAATGGATTCTATTCCGACATGATCGAGAACTAACTGATGATTAGCCGTGCTGTGACAGAGCATTTGGACCTTTTTCACTGAGAGGATGGGAAGTAGCCATTGACAACGGTGACGCCCTACATATAGCTTGCCATAAAAAGGAGTATGAAGGATTGGATGAAGGCAGTAGGAAAGCAGAGATTCAACAGGAACAAAGCATCTCCATACACTTATCTAAAATTCCCACAAATGATTTACATAAGTATCTCTATCTTTGTTTTATGCTTTATTTATCATTATATTCGAAAACCATTATAACCATTTGAATCCGCCTAATTGAGATTTACAAGATGACCATAGCTTGCTTCATACCAACAATCTCCGTGGGATCGACCCTTACTCACGTAAGGTATTACTTGGACGACCCAGTGTACTTGCTGGTTAGATGTGCGAAGTTGTAACAAAGTGTGATTCACGTTTGAGAGCTCCAAGTGTATTGGCGCCATTGTTGATGATCACAATTTACGCGCACCAGTATGAAAACTGGAAATCCTGTCCTAGTTATCCTTATCAGGTGTGATGAGAATTGTTTATTGCTCCCAGTTAGTTAACCCTTACTAAATAAAGGAAAGTCAAGTGGACTAATCAATTTTATTCCTCAAGTCCTAGTCAACTTCTATGGAAATACTAGCTTTAGAGGGATCCAAATCAATCAGTAAATTCCAATTTTCAATCAACAGCTGAGTTTGATAACTCAAGTGTCACCAATTACTCAACCAAAGCAAAGAGGGAAAAAATCCAAATTATTTATATCATAAATAGAAGAAAGCAATCATAAATCTGAAATACCTCAAATTGCATTAAATAAAGAAATCAAATCTAACATGGAGAGTTCATAAACCAATTTGGAAAAATAAATAAACTAAAGTAATAGAATAAATAAAAGTAGAAGAGAAATTAAAGTAAAGGAACATTAAACCTAGAATTGGGAAGAAATAGTCTAAAACTAATAGAAATCATAAATCCTAAAACCTTGAATTATGAATGTTGTTCAATGAATGGATGCATTCCCACACTTTATAGCCTATAATCTGTATTTTCTGGGCCAAAAATTGGGTCAAAAACAGCCCAGAAACCGCCCCCATCGATTTCCAATACGTCCAGCATATGGCAAAGTCACGCGTACGTGTGGATCGCATTTTTTCCAAGTCACACGTCCGCATGATCCACGCATGCGTGTCACCTATCTTCAGAGCAGCTATGGCAAATTATATATCATTGCAAAGCCCCAAACGTTAGCTTTCCAACGCAATTAGAACCGCCTCATTTGGACCTTTGTAGCTTAAGTTATGGTCGATTTAGTACCAAGAGATCAGGTTGGACAGCTTTAGCAGTTCCTTCAGTTTCTTGTATTTCTTCCACTTTTGCATGCTTTTTTTCCATCTTCTAAGCCATTCCTGTGCTGTAATCTCTGAAAACACTTAACACATATATCATGGCATCAAATGGTAATAAAAGAGGATTAAAATTAGCTAAATTAAGACCAAAGAAACATGTTTTCAATCATAGCACAAAATCAGGAAGGAAAACGTAAAACATGTGAATTGTATGAATAAGTGTGAGAATAATGGATAAAATCCACTAGATTAAGCACAGGATAAACCCTAAAAATGGGGTTTATCAACCTCCTCACACTTAAACATTAGCATGTCCTCATGCTAAGCTCAAGAGAACTAAAAGAGTGAAGAGGAATGGTGGAGAGTATGAAATGCAACCTATCTATGTGAATGCAACTACATGCAAAATGTTTCTACCTACTTGGTCAAAGTAAATAAATCTTTCAAGAATAGACATGAACTGGATTTCACCAATTCAAATCATAAAATAAAGTACAAGTAAACTTGTAAGAAGAAAATAGCCCATGAAAGCCGGAAACAAAGAATCGAGCATCAAACCCTCACTAGAAGTGTATACACTCTAATTGTTGAGGTGTTTAAAGTTCGACTCTCTCAATTCTCAACTAACCTTGCTTTCTAAGGCTTGCTTTTCTTCTACCAATCAACACACATTTGATGCACAAATACACATATTAAGAGGTCTTTTAAGGGTTGTAATGGGGTTAGGGTCAAGGTAGGATTATATTTCAATTGGACTAAAATCTGAATCCTTAATTAACCTAAACTTCCCACCTAACTTAAGACAATCCATCTAATCACAATACAAAACCTAACTGTCCATTAACCATGTTTTTCACATATTCATGCATCATGATTTGAGTACAGTACATATGTATTGCTATCACCATTTACTTTGGGGCATTTTGTCTCCTTTTTATTATTTGCTTTTTTTTCTTTTCTTTTTCTCTTTTTCTTCTTTTTATTTTATTTTATTTTTTTCTAATTTTCTCAATGCATATGATTAAATTATTGAATGCATAAACATGTCCTAAACATTTCTTTCACATTTTCATAAAGATATACAACACCCAATTCTTAAACTAAACGTTTCCAAACCCACTTTTTCCCACACTTAATTCATGAGCACTCTCACTAGTCTAATCTAACCAAGGATTTAAATTAAGGACATTATTGTTTTCTGCTTAGAGTTAGTGATGAGCTAAAGTAAATAACAAAGGGGTAAAATAGGCTCAAAATTGGTTTGTAAGGGATAATGAAAGGTAAGGCCATATGGGTATTTAAGCTTAGTGAAATAAGGCCTCAATCATATAAGTGCATGCATACATCAAACCATGGAAATATAGAATTAAGCAAGACAAAGATCACAATTTTAGAGAGAAAAACACACACCAAAAATAAAATATTGGTTGATAGAATGCAACTAATTCAAATAGTCTCAAAATCTCACAGGTTTTGTGTGTTCGAGCTCTAAACCATGTTCCAAAATAAAATTTCTTCAAACAATTTCAATAAAAAATTTTATTCAAATTAGTGAAATGCTATAAAAAGTTTCTTGGAAAAGAAAATATTATTTCAACCAAGTGGTAGTAAAATATGCACAAAATCAAACAAATATGCAATCAAACATGCAAATGCAACAATGAACTACAAAGAAAATTAAACAATGGTGTTGAAAAGAAGGTAACTAACCCACGGAAGTCGGTATCGACCTCCCCACACTTAAAGATTGCACCATCCTCGGTGCATGCTGAGATGTGCAAGTGGATAGGTGGCTCCAAACTGATGCTTTTCTCCAAAGAATATGCAGATTGACTTGTCGGTCGCCCCATATAGAAGTTCTTCCTTTTCCTTCTTGGTGGCCAGCCTGAAAGAAGAGGAAAAGAAGAAAAGTAACCCAGAGACAAAGATAGAAAACAAATAAAATATGGGTGTTAATGCCAAATAATAAGGGTCTCAATTACATGGTAGCTACAACATGCAAGTGAGAAAATAGTAGAAGCAAATGGCATATCAATAGTGCATAAATTGCAAGAATGGGGAAGAGATAATAGATAATGAAAGACAATATAAGTTCATGTCAATGCAAAAGGAATACAGGGATCATAAAATATTGACATTGATAGAAAAATAATATCATCCAACATTGTAAAACAAGTCACTAAGCACCAAAATAATACCAGAAAATATACAACAGTTGAATAAGAAAATTTAATACAAATGGAAAAATAATAAATTTAGAAAAGAAAATAAAAATATGCACGAAATTAAAATGCAATGAATGAAAGTATGCAAATTAAGAAAAATAGAATGAAAGTGAAGAAGGATGAAAAGTTAAAGGGATGAAGAAGAAGAAAGTAAGAAAGAATAAAGAAGAAAGAAATAAGAAGGGAGAAGAGAAAATTAGGATTGGGTAAGAAAAGATAGGAATTCTGGCACAGGTCTAGTTAAATTGTGCATCGCATGCGACGCGTGCGCGTGGAGCATGCATTTGTGTGGTTTGCGCTACTTTCAAGTGATGCGTACGAGTGGGTGACGCACAGGCGTGACCTGATTTGTGCTATCGGCGTGAGTGCAGCCTCATGCATGCATAACTCTCTGTTTCATACGCACATTGCCAAAATTTAGGGTGACGCGCACACGTGAATGGGCTTATTTTGAAAAATGATGCGTACGCGTGGGTGATGCGTACGCGTGGGTGACGCGTATGCGTGATGGGGTTTGTGCTTCCAGCACCATTCCAACCCCACTCCATCATAACTCTTTGCCATATACCTCTTTACGTCGATTTTGCAGGGTCACGCATGCGCATGGGTGACGCGCACGCGTCGAAGGCTGATTTTGTTAGTGACGCGAATGCGTCAGGGACGAGTTTACGTGGGCATGTTTGTGCCTAAGGCACGCCTCCAGCCACGCTCCCGCATGACTCTCTGCTTTTTTTCTTCTTGTTTCGAATGCACATATGACGCGGACGCGTCAGCGACGCTCGCGCGTCACGTACCCTTTTTTTCAATGCAGAATGCAAAATGCAAAATGCAGATGACTATGTAGAAATTATGAATGAACACGAATAAAAATAAAATAAAATAAAAATAAGAACAAAAAGGAAAGAATATACCATGGTGGGTTGTCTCCCACCTAGCACTTTTAGTTATAGTCCTTAAGTTGGACATTTGGTGAGCTCTTTGTCATGGTGGTTTATGCTTGAACTCATCTTGAAATTTCCACCAACGCTTAGACTTCCATAAAGCTCTATCTATTCCAACTAAATTCCCCAAGCTTTGATGTAGTTCTCCACAAGCTTTGAGCTTCTAAAGTCGATCCTCATGTATTCCGGGATCTCAAATCTTGTTTCTACACCCGTCTTCAAGTGGAACATGATGATTCCATCCGGGTGGTTTAGCCTTGGAATTCTCACTAAAGCACCCAAATATCCTCCTAGACCCTTTCAATCGAGCTCGATGCCAACCTTTGCTTTTCAACTTGAAGCATACAACCATATTGAACCTTGCATGACAACTCCAACCACTAACCATCTTCCTCTTTCTCTTAATGCCACAAAAAGCTCTAAGTTGACCATCCGTCTCTAGTAGCCCGTATTCAAGTGGGAAAGTAAAGGTCACGGATAAGAATTTTACCCACTTGAATGTTGTGTTGGACGGTAATGGCCTTGGGAGAGGTGTTTCTAATGAACTTGCAAGCTCCATTCCCTTGTGCTCTTCTTTGACAACTTCCACCTCTTTGCAAGCTTCTTCAATATCAACCTCTTCCTCTTGGTAGCTTTCTTCCAATTCAACCTCTTCTTCCTTGCTTACCAAGGGCATGGGAGGTTATGCTTCTTCTTTTTTAATCTCCACCTCTTGATCAACCTCTTCCAAGTCTTTAACCATGATATGCCTTGGAGGTTGTACTCCCTCCTCAACATCAACATCAAACATCTTGGAAGAAAGTTCTATGACTGGACTTTTCATGGAGGCTCAGCATCTCCTAAGTCTTCAACCACTTCCTCTTTGACTATTGCAGCTTTGTCCAGTTGTTTTAGCATAAAATCATACTCCTCCATGATGATTACCTTTCCATGACAACTCACTTTATCTACTCCTTCATCTTCAAGGGTATTCATTATCTCTACCTTTTGGGTCTCCTCTTGCTCCTCTGGAAATAAGGCCGTGTGTAACTGATCCATTACGATTACGTCCCTAAGATGATCCCTTCTCTCTTGTTTCATGTCCATAGTATAATTGGGATCATCTTGCTCTTGGATTAATAGACGTGGGTGCTCTTCCATGAAGGGTGGTGATGGAATGGAGAGATCATTATATGGTTAAAAAGGAAGTGCACTAGAGCTTGAGGGTTGAGTATTCGAGGTAGAGGATTGGTCCATGCGGGATATAAGAGCTTGAAGAGTAGAGGTGAGACTAGTGATAGAGGCAAGTGTAGTATAAAGCTCTGTTTGCCCTTGGTGAATAACACCAAGGGTGTTGTCATCCAGTGGAGGTTGGGGTGGATAGGAGGGTTCATTATTTTGGAGAAAGGGTGCATGGTAGGAAGGTGGTTCTTCTTGGTAAGGATATGGAGATGGTATGTATTGAGGTGGTGGTTCTATGTGTTGTTCATATGGTTCGTATTGTGGTTGGTGTGGTGGATAAGGGTTAGGGTCATATAGAGGTGAATGGTGAAAAGGGGCTTGTGAGTATGTTGGTTCAAAGCTATGTCAAGGAGGGAGTTCATAGACATATGGTGGGGCTTGTTGGTAACTACAAGGGAGTCCACCATATCTATTATCTTGGTACGCTCCTCAGAATAGCTCTCGACTATAGTAATTTGGTGGGTGTTGGTTGTCACGAGAAGGTCTACTATAACTATTGTCTTGGCATGCATTGTAAGATGGTCGTTGTCTATGGTATCTTGGAAGGTGTTCTTGCCTAAAGGGTTGATCAGATCCTCATGGCTCCTTCCGTCTTTAATTGCTTTGACCTTGATGCATGATCCTGTTATAGCTTCCATTCCTTACAACAACATTGGAACCAAACTTAAAGCCAGAGGGATGAGAATTCATAGTAGTTAATAAAAATTATAAATAAAAACAAATAAATAAGCAAAAACAAATATTTACAATAACCAATAATAAGGCACACGTTTGCAATTCCCCGGCAACGGCGCCATTTTAACGAGAGGACTTCTCCTAGTAAAGAATTTCACAAGTAAATTCTCGTTGCAAGTATAGCTTCTAAACCAGCAAAAAATCCTTTCGTATAAAAGTTTTGGTTGTCACAAGTAACAAAACCCAATAAAATTTATAACTGAAGTATTCAAACCTCGGGTCGTCTCTCAAGGAATTGTAGGGAAGTATGATTTATTATTGGTTATGGAAAAGGTATCTTTTTGGTTTTTTTTTAAGATAAGAAGTAACAATAGTAAATGGCAATGGAAACAAACTAATTATAAAAACTCTTGGCAAGGTATGAGAACTGGAAATCCTGTCCAAGTTATCCTTATCAGGTGTGATGAGAATTGTTTTTTGCTCCCACTTAGTTAACCCTTACTAAATAAAGGAAAGTCAAGTGGACTAATCAATTTGAGTCCTCAAGTCCTAGTCAACTCCTCTGGAAAGACTTGCTTTAGAGGAATCTAAATCAATAAGCAAATTCCATTTTTCAATCAACAGCTGAGTTTGATAACTCAAGTGTCACCAATTACTCAACCAAAGCAAAGAGGGAAAAAATTCAAATTATTTATTTCATAAATAGAAGAAAGCAATCATAAATCTGAAATACCTCAAATTGCATTAAATAAAGAAATCAAATCTAAAATAGAGAGTTCATAAACCAAATTGGGAAAATAAACAAACTAAAGTAATAGAATAAATAAAAGTAGAAGAGAAATTAAAGTAAAGGAACACTAAACCTAGAATTGGGAAGAAATAGTCTAAAACTAATAGAAATCCTAAATCCTAAAACTACATCTAAAACTAAAATTGTGAGTTATGAATGTTGTTCAATGAATGGATGCATTTCCCAACTTTATAGCCTCTAATATATATTTTCTGGGCCAAAAACTTGGTCAAAAACAGCCTAGAAATCACTTCCAGCAATTTCTGATACGTTCAGCACGCGGCAAAGTCACGTGTACGCGACTACGCGTGGATTGCATTTTTTCAGGTCACGCGTCTGCGTGATCCACGCGTCCGTGTGATCTACACGTGTGAGTTACCTATCGTCGAGGCAGCTATAGCAAATTATATATCGTTGCGAAGCCCCGGACGTTACCTTTCTAACGCAACTAGAACTGTCTCATTTGAATCTTTGTAGCTCTAGTTATGGTCGATTTAGTACCAAGAGGTTAGGCTGGACAGCTTTAGCAGTTCCTTTGGTTTCTTGTATTCCTTCCACTTTTGCATGCTTCCTTTCCATCTTCTAAGCCATTCCTGCCCTGTAATCTCTGAAAACACTTAACACACATATCGTGGCATCGAATGGTAATAAGAGAGGATTAAAATTAGCTAAATTAAGACCAAAGAAATATGTTTTCAATCATAGCACAAAATTAGGAAGGAAAACGTAAAACATGCGAATTGTATGAATAAGTGTGAGAATAATGGATAAAATCCACTAGATTAAGTACAGGATAAACCCTAAAAGTGGGGTTTATCATGCACCTTTGATGTTATTGAGAAACATAGACCCTAAGGCTGGCTTATGCAATGGGACAAGGTTACTATGTCTTGGAACTTTTCAAAACATGTTGAATGTAGAAATTTTAACCAGCTGTCACTGTGGAAGAAGAGCTTTCTTGTCTCGGATAAAACACAAAATAACAGAGAATTCATGACTTCCTTTTATACTTATCCGGAAGTAATTTCCTGTAAGGTTGAATTTTGCAATAATAATAAACAAATCACAAGGACAGACCATTCCTAAAGTAGGGATTTATCTCCCTAAACATGTGTTTAGCCATGACCAATTATATGTTGCTCTGTCTCGAAGTATTTCTCAGTCAACAACAAAAATTTTAGTTAAAGAAGGAAAAATAGATGGAACAAGTGGAGAATTTACCAGAAATGTAGTTTTAAAGAAATATTGTTACCTTCACCATAGGTAATTTATGTTCTTAGTAAATGTGTGTATAGTTACTTCTTGGTACAATTTAGTCTTCATATAATTTTAATCTTTAAATCTTTTTCATTGATATAGATATTTTTGTATACAAACTTCAATTTATTGACGGCTAATGACTTATATTGTTTTTAATAGACAAATTAATTTCAAAGGAGCTCATCAATATATGCTAGGAGATAAAAACAACGAACTTGAACATCTATTTTACGCAACATGTACGTACTAATTATCATTAACTGAGACATACTAGAAATATATTAACAAATATCAATTAGAGGAAGAAGGATTCCAAAGTCTCTGGAGTGTATGGAAAGATGAGCAATCAATTGCATCAATCGAACCAATAGACAATAAAGTAATTTTTAAAATTAATTACGGTGAAAATTGCATTAAATATACATATTTCTATTTCTATGTTTGTAATCATAATTATATGTTATCTAATAAGTTCATTCTCTTCAAATTTATTCTATTGGTTGGGAAGGTACGGTTAAAACAGACAAGATTTAATTCTGAAAGATGATAAAAAAGGAAATACTGCTCCAACAACGTACAAGGTAATGCAATCATCGTAATCAGAATGTTATAGATATGCCTATTATATATCCCCTTCTATACTCTTTTTCTTCTATTAAATAAAGGGAAAAAGTATGCCTAAAATATTAAAAGGTTACTCTGAGATTGCAATGGAGATTATGTTTTCCATGTTGAATAAAGTTGCAAAAAAATAATTTTATACAAGTGATAATAAATTAAATTTTTTTCTTTTTCCAGCAACAAACTTATAGGAGCAGAACTAACTCATGTTAGTAAAGAACAACATTGCAGGTACTTGTCATTAGATTAAGAAATCACACAAAATAGAGGTAATATCAGATAATTATAGATTTGAATACAATACAGAGGGTTTAATGGCTTATTTTGTTGTGCATGTGTAGGATAAAATAGAATATTACAAAACAAAATTATAGTAAAATTATTTAAAAAATAACGTAAAGATGACACATCTTGCAATTAAAATAAACAAAAATTTTAAAAAAATATAAAAAATAAAATATATAAATAAAGATAAAAAACAAAAATTAAATAAAATACAACCCTAAACACGAGGTAGAGGAAGGGAGGGAGGGAGGGAGAGAGAGAGAGAAAAGAGAGTAAATGAGTATAAAATATTTTATCTTGTATAAATAGATAGTATTGAGAAAAATAAACTAATTAAATTAATTCATACATTTTGTTATCATATTTATTTTATTAAATAATTTAATATTTACTCCAATCAAATCAAATAATTAATATAATTAACCAAATTAATTAATTTATATAAATTATAATAAATAGTAAGATTTGAATGTCTAATCAAATTAACTAATTGATATAATTAATTAATTATAATTGATTTATTTTAACGAATTAAATGAAATAAATCAAGAAACAACTCAAGAGTATACCACATGAGTTCCATCATTAAGTGCAAAAACCCGATTTTTATATAATAGAATAAATAGAATAGATAGATAATAAAGATATTTTCTTAAATTAGTATAATTATGTATTATTCATTAAATATTAATTATAATATTATAATATAATTATAATAAAGATATTTTTCTAAAATAAATTTATTTAGAGAAATATAAATTGGTTATTAATAACTGGTGTCATTATCATATAATTATCATATTATTATTATTATTATTATCATTATTAAAAAAATTAAAAATATTTTTGATTGATAATTGATAAGTAGTTTAATAATGTATTAAATATTAATTTTATAAAACTATAATAAAGATATTTTCCTAAATTAGTATAATTATGCATTATTACTTAAACTAGTGTATGTTCCCGTACCTTGTACGGGATAATACATAAAATTATATTAAAAATTTTATTAAAAAATTAAATAATATATATGATAATTATTATAAATATTTTATAAAGTTATAATTAAAATCAAATTCTCAAAATTTTTAATATTAAAATATTAAAAATAATTAGTATTTGTCTTAATCAATTTGAATTCGTTAAGTGATCATATCACTCGTCCGCTTAAACAACTATTTGGAGTTAGAATCTCGCCTTGTGTATATAGCAATCCATTGGCTAGCAATAAACCCTTAATAAATAGAGTATCAATACGTGGTTAGACTTGGCAGGAGTTTCCATACCCGAATGAAGAGGGTAATAACTTGACCCGAGTCAGGACAGATTTTGTTCAGAACAGGACATGGTCGGGTTTAGGGTGTACCCGCCCCGGATATATACATATAAACACTTTTTAGGAATTAGGATTTGTCTCATATCACAGATTCAATGATTCATAGCTTCAATCTATACTCTATAGCCATGTAAGAGAAACTCAGTCATCCTCACCCAAAATCTTCTTCTTCTCGGCTTCTTCACAAAAAGCCGCATAGCTCCCGTCATCGTTGTTGCTGAGTCTATCGCCGTCTACTCCTTCGCAACTCCCATCTTCCTTCACAGCGAGGGACGGACCCACGTCTAATATAGAGGGGGCATTTGCCCCCTACAAGTTTTTTTAAATTAATACTTATATACATATATACCACTTATTATATTATATTTGTCTCAAAATAAAATATAAATAGTTCTTTTGTATTTTATGTTAAAAAATATTTTGTTAAACTTAACACATAATAATAATTATTTTGATGAATTTGATTTAGTATGAAAAATAAATAAATAAAGTCAAAAAATAGTGATAATTAATTTTATTATATTAGTTAATTAATTAATAATTAAATTATAACTTAATTTTCTAATTAAATACAACTTAAATTATTAGTGTTTTCTGAAAATTGTTTAAGATAAAAAAAATATATTATCTATATATTAATATACTGTAATTATTTTGGTTAAAAAATTTATTTATACTATAAAAATTATAATAAGTAGATTTGACAATTAAATATGAGATAATAAAAAGTAAAATAGTTGTTTAAAAATATATATAAAAAAATATTTAGTCATGTTAAAAATAAAAAAAATTCTTATAAATATTTTTTTTGTTATTTTAAATATTATACTATGCGTATGAAATTATATTTTTATTATTTTAAATATTATAATAATGATTGTGTGTTTATTTCTAGTTCTTATATGTATTAGATAGTTCTAATTTTAAATTTTGAATATATCTAAACCAATTTGGATTGGTCAAGTAATCAACTTAGTCGTCCGCTTAAGTAAGTATTGAAGGTTCGAATTCCGTCTCGTATGTATAGCAACTCGTTGCCGGCCAATTGTAGATTCTTAAATGGAATTCAAATTCATGAAGGATTAGTCCTTAACTTGTTGAGTATCATGGGAAGCAAAAAAATATCTATACCTAAATTTTATTATATTTTTGCCCCCATTACTAATTTTTTCTAGGTCCGTCACTGTTCACAGCTCATGTCATCATCGCTGCTCATCCCGTTACCGTCCCTGTTGAGAACGGCCGTCGCCACCTTTCTCCTACCGAGTCCCTTTTCTCTAGGTAAATTTTCCTCCCTCTCTCTCTCTCTCTCTCTCTCTATATCTCTCTCTCTCTCTCTCTCATTATGAGTCTGTTAAGTTCTTTTTTCTTCTTCCACAGACTCATCACTTAGTCACCGTCGTTATGAGTCTGGACATTGCCATTGTAGTTTTATCTGAGTTTGTCATCGAATAAAATAAAATTTTTATTCAAGTTAAAAATAAACATGCAATAGATCTTTTTTGCATGTAATTTTTGAATTTTCTCATCCAAATTTGATTTATGTGGTTGAGTATTTTAGTATGTGATCATCGTGGTTTTGTTGCGATATTAATGTGATAAAAGTTTCGGTAATTTCATAACTAATATATGAGATAGACCAGATTATTAAAGTAATAAGAGAAATAACATTCAGATTTGTGCGTAAAATTTATAAGAGGTGATTATCTCAAGAAAATATATATTTATAACCAAGTAGAAGATTGTTAGGAAATTATTATTTCTTAATATATTTATGGACAATACATATATTAATTATAATCGCAAATTAAGTAATTTCACATTAAATGACTTATATAACGGTAATCTCATTTATTGTCATAAATGTTGAATTGAATAAGTCATCATTATTTTTGATTTGGATAAATGAGATTAAAATCATAGATACTATTTTATTTGAGTTTCAGGGTTTAATGAGTGTCACACTCAAATATAAATAATGACTTCAGGATTTTGGTCTCTAACACATCAAACTCGCCTTCGTAGCTCTTTTCCCACAGTAAAATTGTGATTCAGCGCTATCAGAAATATAGAAAGTTTTGGTTGACGAAAATCAAAGAACCACAAGAGCCAAGCTCTCTGATCTCAATCATACTCTCGAATGAAGAGACGCTTCCGCGCTCTTAATTATATTTTTTAATGATTTAACATGGATGATCTTGAGGTTGAGAAATCCTAAAATTTTCAGCTAAAATAGAAATTTTATTCAATCAAATGATAATAAATAATTTTATTGAATTAAATTATATTAATGTGATCATTGGATGATAAAGATTGCTAGAAAAATAAATAAATAATATTTTAAGAGTATAGAAATATTAAATTGTCATTTCAATTTACCTTTTTAATCAATGATAATAAATAAATTAAATTAATTAAATTTTTACAAAAATTATACTCATAAAACTATTTCATTTTCAAAAATCTTTGAAGAAAAATATTGAAGGAAAGAAATATAAATAGAAGAAAAATAAAATTATTAGACGGAAGAGAAATAATTTAATAAATTTTATGTGTATATAAAAGAAGAATAAAAAGAAGATATACAGTACCTTATTTAATTTAGCAAGATTTATGGAAATAAACACATAGAATAAGAGGTTAAAAATATTAATAAAAAGAAGCTAAACATCTAAATTAATATAAAAAATAATAAAATAATAATAATCTATCAAAATCTTAATCTTTTAATATAATTAATTTTAATTAAATAATCAAATAAATTGAATATAAATATGTCTAATCTAAGCGTATAAAGAAATAGTAAATTTTCTACAATTAGACACACACACACACACACACATATATATATATATATATATATATATATATATATATATATATATATATATATATATATATATATATATTCACTTTAAAATGAGATTATTATTATTAATGACATATAAATGTTAAAATTATATTAATACATTAATAGAAATACATTATTATAATAAAAAGTTGCAAGAATTAAAATAACAAATTTATTAACTTTAATTAGTTAAATTAGCATAAAATAAGAAAGAGATGATTAATCATATTAAATAAATTAAAAAATATTACTGAATAAAGTAAATATCACAATAATTATATTACTAATTGAAAAAAAATCAATTTAATCAATTCAAATTTTTATTGAAAATAGACAATTAAAAATCATCAATGAATAAAAATAAATAGGATATAATACATTAAAGAATAATTTTGGTAGTATAAATAATAAAATTAAATTATTATATACAATTTTTACTTTTTGCCTTATTATTATGATTGAAGTTAACATTAATAGTAAAAAACTAATTTTAAATAGTTGGTGCACGAAATTGTGATCATCAATGGCGCCATCAACATGGTACGCTCAATTGCAATCTCAATTCTTTATCGCAACTTCGCACAACTAACCAGCAAGTGCACTGGGTCGTCCAAGTAATAAACCTTACGCGAGTAAGGGTCGATCCCACAGAGATTGTTGGTATGAAGCAAGCTATGGTCATCTTGTAAATCTCAGTCAGGCGGATTCAAATGGTTATGGAGGATTAATGATTAAAAGATAAATAAAACATAAAGTAAAGATAAAGCTACTTATGCAATTCATTGGTGAGAATTTCAGATAAGCGTATGGAGATGCTTTGTCCCTTCCGTCTCTTTGCTTTCCTACTGTCTTCATTCAATCCTTCTTACTCCTTTCCATGGCAAACTGTATGTTGGGCATCACCGTTGTCAATGGCTACAGTCCCGTCCTCTCAGTGAAAATGTTCAACGCACTCTGTCACAGCACGACTATTCATCTGTCGGTTCTCGATCATGTCGTAATAGAATCCAATGATTCTTTTGCGTCTGTTACTAACGCCCCACAATCGCGAGTTTGAAACTCGTCACAGTTATTCAATCCTTGAATCCTACTCAGAATACCACAGACAAGGTTTAGACCTTCCAGATTCTCTTGAATGCCGCCATCAATTCTAGCTTATACCACGAAGATTCTGATTAAGGGATCCAAGAGATATCCACTCAATCTAAGGTAGAACAGAGGTGGTTGTCAGGCACACGTTCATAGGTGAGAATGATGATGAGTGTCAGAAATCATCACATTCATCAAGTTGAGGAACAAGTAATATCTTTGAATAAGAATAAGCCGAATTGAATAGAAGAACAATAGTAATTGCATTAATACTCGAGGTACAGCAGAGCTCCACACCTTAATCTATGGTGTGTAGAAACTCCACCGTTGAAAATACATAAGAACAAGGTCTAGGCATGGCCGAATGGCCAGCCCCCATGATCTAAAAACTAGACGTCCAAAGATGATCCTAAGATCTAAAGTGATCAAAAGATGTCTAATACAATAGCAAAATGTCCTATTTGTAGAGAACTAGTAGCTTAGGGTTTACAAAGATGAGTAAATGACATAAAAATCCACTTCCAGGCCCACTTGGTGTGTGCTTGGGCTGAGCATTGAAGCTTTCATGTGTAGAGACTTTTCTTGGAGTTAAACGCCAGCTTTTGTGCCAGTTTGGGCGTTTAACTCCTATTCTTGTGCCAGTTCCGGCGTTAAACGCCAGAATTCTTGAGCTGATTTGGAACGCCAGTTTGGGCCATCAAATCTCAGGCAAAGTATGGACTATTATACATTGCTGGAAAGCCCAGAATGTCTACTTTCCAACGCAATTGAGAGCGCGCCAATTGAGCTTATGTAGCTCGAGAAAATCCACTTTGAGTGCAGGGAAGTCAGAATCCAACAGCATCTGCAGTCCTTTTAGCCTCTGAATCAGATTTTTGCTCAGGTCCCTCAAATTCAGCCAGAAAATACCTGAAATCACAGAAAAATACACAAACTCATAGTAAAGTCCAGAAAAGTGAATTTTAAATAAAAACTAATAAAAATATAATAAAAACTAACTAAAACATACTAAAAACATACTAAAAACAATGCCAAAAAGCGTATAAATTATCCGCTCATCACAACACCAAACTTAAATTGTTGCTTGTCCCCAAGCAACTGAAAATCAAATAGGATAAAAAGAAGAGAATATACTGTAGACTCCAAATTATCAATGAAACTTAGCTCCAATTAGATGAGCGAGACTAGTAGCTTTTTGCCTCTGAACAGTTTTGGCATCTCACTTTATCCTTTGAAGTTCAGAATGATTGGCATCTATAGGAACTCAGAATTCAGATAGTGTTATTGATTCTCCTAGTTAAGTATGTTGATTCTTGAACACAGCTACTTTATGAGTCTTGGTCGTGGCCCAAAGCACTCTGTTTTCCAGTATTACCACCGGATACATCCATGCCACAGACACATAACTGGGTGAACCTTTTCAGATTGTGACTTAGCTTTGCTAGAGTCCCCAATTAGAGGTGTCCAGAGTTCTTAAGCACACTCTTTTTGCTTTGGATCATGACTTTAACCGCTCAGTCTCAAGTTTTCACTTGACACCTTCACGCCACAAGCACATGGTTAGGGACAGCTTGGTTTAGCCGCTTAGGCCAGGATTTTATTCCTGTGGGCCCTCCTATCCACTGATGCTCAAAGCCTTAGATCCTTATTTTTTTTACCCTTGCCTTTTGGTTTAAAGGGCTATTGGCTTTTTCTGCTTGCTTTTTTTCTTTCTTTTTTTTCGCATATACTCTCTTTTTTTTTCTCTGCAAGCTTTTCACTGCTTTTTCTTGCTTCAAGAATCAATTTGATGATTTTTCAGATCCTCAGTAACATTTTTCCTTTTCCATCATTCTTTCAAGAGCCAACAATTTTAACATTCATGAACAACAAATTCAAAAGACATATGCACTGTTCAAGCATACATTCAGAAAATAAAAAGTATTGTCACCACATCAAAATAATTAAGCTAGTTTTAAGGATGAATTCGAAATCATGTACTTCTTGTTCTTTTGTAATAAAAACAGTTTTCATTTAAGAAAGGTGATGGATTCATAGGACATTCATAACTTTAAGACATAGACACTAAGACACTAATGATCATGTAATAAGACACAAACATAGATAAACATAAGCATAGAAATTCGAAAAACAGAAAAATAAAGAACAAGGAGATTAAAGAATGGGTCCACCTTAGTGATGGCGGCTTGTTCTTCCTCTTGAAGATCTTATGGAGTGCTTGAGCTCCTCAATGTCTCTTCCTTGCCTTTGTTGCTCCTCTCTCATGATTCTTTGATCTTCTCTGATTTCATGGAGAATGATGGAATGTTCTTGGTGCTCCACCCTTAGTTGTCCCATGATGGAACTCAATTCTCCTAGGGAGGTGTTGATTTGCTCCCAATAGTTTTGTGGGGGAAAGTGCATCCCTTGAGGCATCTCAGGGATTTCATGATGAGGAATTTCCTCATGTCCATGAGGACTTGGTCCAACCTTTGATTAAAGTTGACCTTTTTTTAGTCGGAAAAGGGACCTCTGGGATCACCTTCTTCTTGGCCACAACTTCATAGAAGTGGTCTTGATGCACCCTTGAGATGAATCTCTCCATCTCCCATGACTCGGAGGTGGAAGCTTTTGCCTTCCCTTACCTCTTTCTAGAGGTTTCTCCGGCCTTAGGTGCCATAAATGGTTATGAAAAAACAAAAAGTAATGCTTTTACCACACCAAACTTAGAAGGTTTGCTCGTCCTCGAGCAAAAGAAGAAAGAAGGGAGTAGAAGAAGAAGAAAATGGAGGAGATTGAGGGGGCTTTGTGGTTCAGCCAAGGGGAGAAGTAGTGTTTAGGTTGTGTGAAAATGAAGGAGTGAAGAAGGGTTTATATAGGGGTGGGTGGGTTTGGGAGGGGAAGTGGTTTGAATTTGAATGGTGAGGTAGGTGAGGTTTTATGAAGGATGGATGTGAGTGGTGAAGAAGAGAGAGAGAGTGGTGGGGTAGGTGGGGATCCTGTGGGGTCCACAGATCCTGAGGTGTCAAGGATAGCTTATCCCTGCACCAAGTTGCGTGTAAAAACGCCCTTTCTGCCAATCCTAGCATTAAACGCCGAGCTGCTGCCCTTTTCTGGCATTTAACGCCAGCTCCTTGCCCATTCCTGGCATTAAACGCCAGTTTGGTGCCCCTTTCTGGCGTTAAACACCCAGAATGGTGCCAGACTGGCCGTTAAACGCCCATTTGCTGCCCTTACTGGCGTTTAAACGCCAGCAAGTTTTCCTCTAGGGTGTGCTATTTTTCTTTCTGTTTTTCATTATATTTTTGCTTTTTTCAATTGATTTTGTGACTTCACATGATCATCAACCTATAGAAAACATAAAATAACAATGGAAAATAGATAAATATAACATTGGGTTGCCTCCAACAAGCGTTTCTTTAATGTCAGTAGCTTGACAGTGGCCTCTCATGGAGCCTCACAGATGTTCAGAGCAATGTTGGAACCTCCCAACACCAAACTTAGAGTTTGACTGTGGGGGCTCTGTTTGACTCTGTTTTGAGAGAAGCTCTTCATGCTTCCTCTCCATGGTTACAGAGGGATATCCTTGAGCTTTAAACATAAAGGATTCTTCATTCACCTGAATGATCAATTCTCCTCTGTCAACATCAATCACAGCCTTTGCTGTGGCTAGGAAGGGTCTGCCAAGGATGATGGATTCATCCATGGACTTCCCAGTCTCTAGGACTATGAAATCAGTAGGGATGTAATGGTCTTCAATCTTTACCAGAACATCCTCTACAAGTCCATAAGCTTGTTTTCTTGAATTGTCTGTCATCTTTAATGAGATTCTTGCAGCTTGTACATCAAAGATCCCTATCTTCTCCATTACAGAGAGAGGCATGAGGTTTATGCTTGACCCTAGGTCACACAGAGCCTTCTTGAAGGTCATGGTGCCTACTGTACAAGGTATTGAGAACTTTCCAAGGTCCTGTCTCTTTTGAGGTAATCTCTGCCTAGTCAAGTCATCCAGTTCTTTGGTGAGCAAAGGGGGTTCATCCTCTCAAGTCTCATTACCAAATAACTTGTCATTTAGCTTCATGATTGCTCCAAGGTACTTAGCAACTTACTTTTCAGTGACATCTTCGTCCTCTTCAGAGGAAGAATACTCATCAGAGCTCATGAATGGCAGAAGTAAATCCAATGGAATCTCTATGGTCTCAGTGTGAGCCTCAGATTCCCATGATTCCTCATTGGGGAACTCATTGGAGGCCAGTGGACGTCCATTGAGGTCTTCCTCAGTGGCGATCACTACCTCTTCCTCCTCTCCAAATTCGGCCATGTTGATGGCCTTACACTCTCCTTTTGGATTCTCTTCTGTATTGCTTGGAAGAGTACTAGGAGGGAGTTCAGTAACTTTCTTACTCAGCTGACCCACTTGTGCCTCCAAGTTTCTAATGGAGGACCTTGTTTCAGTTATGAAACTTTGAGTGGTTTTGATTAGATCAGAGACCATGGTTGCTAAGTCAGAGTGGCTCTGCTTAGAATTCTCTGTCTGTTACTGAGAAGATGATGGAAAAGGCTTGCCATTGCCAAACCTATTTCTTCCACCATTATTGTTGTTGAAACCTTGTTGAGGTCTCTGTTGATCCTTCCATGAGAGATTTGGATGATTTCTCCATGAAGGATTATAGGTGTTTCCATAGGGTTCTCCCATGTAATTCACCTCTTCCATTGAAGGGTTCTCAGGATCATAAGCTTCTTCTTCAGATGAAGCGTCCTTAGTACTGCCTGGTGCAGCTTGCATTCCAGACAGACTTTGAGAAATCATATTGACTTGCTGAGTCAATATTTTGTTCTGAGCTAATATGGCATTTAGAGTATCAATCTCAAGAACTCCTTTCTTCTGATTCGTCCCATTGTTCACAGGATTCCTTTCAGAAGTGTACATGAATTGGTTATTTGCAACCATTTCAATGAGTTTTTGAGCTTCTGCAGGCGTCTTCTTCAGATGAAGAGATCCTCCAGCAGAGCTGTCCAATGACATCTTGGACAGTTCAGACAGACCATCATAGAAGATACCTATGATGCTCCATTCAGAAAGCATGTCAGAAGGACACTTTCTGATCAATTGTTTGTATCTTTCCCAAGCTTCATAGAGGGATTCACCTTCCTTCTGTCTGAAGGTTTGAACTTCCACTCTAAGCTTACTCAATTTTTGAGGTGGAAAGAACTTTGCCAAGAAGGCATTGACTAGCTTTTCCCAAGAGTTCAGGCTTTCTTTAGTTGTGAGTCCAACCATATCCTAGCTTTGTCTCTTACAGCAAAAGGGAATAGCATAAGTCTGTAGACCTCAGGGTTAACCCCATTGGTCTTGACAGTGTCACAGATTTGCAAGAATTCAGCTAAAAACTGATGAAGATCTTCCAATGGAAGTCCATGGAACTTGCAATTCTGTTGCATTAGAGAAACTAATTGAGGCTTAAACTCAAAGTTGTTTGCTCCAATGGCAGGAATAGAGATGCTTCTCCCCTAGAAGTCGGGAGTAGGTGCAGTAAAGTCACCCAGCACCTTCCTTGCATTGTTTGCATTGTTGTTGTTTTCAGCTACCATGTCTTCTTCTTTGAAGATTTCTGTTAGGTCCTCTACAGAGAATTGTGCTTTAGCTTCTCTTAGCTTTCGCTTCAAGGTCCTTTCAGGTTCAGGGTTAGCTTCAACAAGAATGCCTTTGTCTTTGCTCCTGCTTATATGAAAGAGAAGAAAACAAGAAAATATGGAGTCCTCTATGTCACAGTATAGAGATTCCTTGAGGTGTCAGAGGAAAAGATGAATAGAAGGAGGAGGTAGAAGAATTCGAACTTATCAAGAGGGATAGAGTTCGAATTGTGCATTGAGGAGAAGTGTTAGTCCATAAATAGAAGAATGTGAGAAGAGGGAAAGAAATTTTCGAAAATTAAAGTGAATTAATTAAAAGAAATTTTGAAAAATGGTAATTGATTTTCGAAAACTAAGATTGGGAAAGAAATTAAGTGAAATTTGAAAAAGATTTTGAAATTAGAAATCAAAAAGATATGATTGAAAACTATTTTGAAAAAGATGTGATTAAGAAGATATGATTGAAAAGTTATGGTTTTAAAAAGATTTGATTGAAAAGATATGATTGAAAAACAATTTAAAAAGATTTGATTTTTAAAATCAATGACTTGGCTAACAAGAAAAGATATGATTCAAACATTAAACCTTTCTCAACAGGAAAGGCAACATACTTGAAATGTTGAATCAAATCATTAATTGTTAACAAGTATTTTTGAAAATGGAAAGAAATTGATTTTGAAAATATATGATTGAAAAGATATGATTTGAAAAAGATTTGATTTTGAAAAACTATGAAAACTTGAAAAAAATTGAATTAAAAATAGAATCTTCCCTCTTGTGCCATCCTGGCGTTAAACGCCCAGAATGGTATCCATTCTGGCGTTTAACGCCCAAAATGCTACCCTTTTGGGTGTTAAACCCCCAGCCAGGGCACCTGGCTGGCGTTTAAACGCCAATTTTCCTTCTTCACTGGGCGTTTTGAACACCCAGCTTTTTCTGTGTAATTCCTCTGCTGAATGTTCTGAATCTTCAATTCTCTGTATTATTGACTTGAAAAGACACAAATTAAAAATTCTTTTTGAATTTTTTAATGATGAGGAATAATCAAAATGCAACTAAAATCAAATAAACAATGCATGCAAGACACCAAACTTAGAAGTTTGTATACTATTGACACTAACAAATTGAGAATGCATATGAGAAACAACAAAACACACAAAACAAGAGAATTTAAAGATCAGAGCAAAGAAATCATCAAGAACATCTTGAAGATCAATGAAGACATATGAATGAATTCGAAAAATTCAAGAAGAATAGAAACATGCAATTGACACCAAACTTAAAATGAGACACTAGACTCAAACAAGAAATATTTTTGGTTTTTATGATTTTGTAAATTTTTTTTGGTTTTTTCGAAAATTATGTGGAAAAAGAAAATAAAGAGGATCAAAACTTTTATTAAGAATTCCAGGAATCATGCAATGTTAGTCTAAAGCTGTAGTCTAAAAAGATTAGACATGGCTAGCCAAGCTTCAGCAGGACATTACATTCAAGAGCTAAATTGATGAGAATCAATCAGCTTTGGTGATGATAAGAACATCACCTTGAAACTCTAGAATTCATTCTTAAAAATTCTGAAGAAAAATACCTAATCTAAGCAACAAGATGAACCGTCAGTTGTCCAAATGCAAACAATCCCTGGCAACGGCGCCAAAATCTTGGTGCACGAAATTGTGATCATCAATGGCGCCATCAACATGGTACGCTCAATTGCAATCTCAATTCTTTATCACAACTTTGCACAACTAACCAGCAAGTGTACTGGGTCGTCCAAGTAATAAACCTTACGCGAGTAAGGGTCGATCCCACGGAGATTGTTGGTATGAAGCAAGCTATGGTCATCTTGTAAATCTCAGTCAGGCGGATTCAAATGGTTATGGAGGATTAATGATTAAAAGATAAATAAAACATAAAGTAAAGATAGAGCTACTTATGCAATTCATTGGTGAGAATTTCAAATAAGCGTATGGAGATGCTTTGTCCCTTCCGTCTCTTTGCTTTCCTACTGTCTTCATCCAATCCTTCTTACTCATTTCCATGGCAAGCTGTATGTTGGACATCACCGTTGTCAATGGCTACAGTCCCGTCCTCTCAGTGAAAATGTTCAACGCGCTCTGTCACAGCACGGCTATTCATCTGTCAGTTCTCGATCATGTCGGAATAGAACCCAGTGATTCTTTTGCATCTGTCACTAACGCCCCACAATCGCGAGTTTGAAGCTCGTCACAGTCATTCAATCCTTGAATCCTACTCAGAATACCACAGACAAGGTTTAGACCTTTCGGAATCCCTTGAATGCCACCATCAATTCTAGCTTATACCACGAAGATTCCGATTAAGGGATCCAAGAGATATCCACTCAATCTAAGGTAAAACGGAGGTGGTTGTCAGGCACACGTTCATAGGTGAGAATGATGATGAATGTCACGGATCATCACATTCATCAAGTTGAGGAACAAGTGATATCTTAGAACAAGAATAAGCCGAATTGAATAGAAGAACCATAGTAATTGCATTAATACTCGAGGTACAGCAGAGCTCCATACCTTAATCTATGGTGTGTAGAAATTCCACCGTTGAAAATACATAAGAACAAGGTCTAGGCATGGCCGAATGACCAGCCCCATGATCTAAGAACTAGACGTCCAAAGATGATCCTAAGATCTAAAGTGATCAAAAGATGTCTAATACAATAGCAAAAGGTCCTATTTGTAGAGAACTAGTAGCTTAAGGTTTACAAAGATGAGTAAATAACATAAAAATCCACTTCCAGGCCCACTTGGTGTGTGCTTGGGCTGAGCATTGAAGCTTTCATGTGTAGAGACTTTTCTTGGAGTTAAACGCCAGCTTTTGTGCCAGTTTGGGCGTTTAACTCCTATTCTTGTGCCAGTTCCGGCGTTAAACGCCAAAATTCTTGAGCTAATTTAGAACGCCGGTTTGGGCCATCAAATCTCGAGCAAAGTATGGACTATTATACATTGCTGAAAAGCCCAGGTTGTCTACTTTTCAACGCAATTGAGAGCTCGCCAATTGGGCTTCTGTAGCTCCAGAAAATTCACTTCGAGTGCAGGGAGTCAGAATCCAACACCATCTGCAGTTCTTTTTAGCCTCTGAATCAGATTTTTGCTCAGGTCCTTCAATTTCAGCCAGAAAATACCTGAAATCACAGAAAAACACACAAACTCATAGTAAAGTCCAGAAAAGTGAATTTTAAATAAAAACTAATAAAAATATAATAAAAACTAACTAAAACATACTAAAAACATACTAAAAATAATGCCAAAAAACGTATAAATTATCCACTCATCAATAGTCCCATTTTGTATTTTATAACATAATTAAAGCAAAATTCATAATTTTTTATTTTGTGCTTAATCAATATTTTTTGAATTTTTGTTAAGTTTTCTGTATTTTGTTATTGATAAATTTTTTCTACAAAACACAAATATATAATGAATTATTACAATCATAATTAATCAAAAAATAAAAAAAATTATAAAAATTCAAATAAAATATAAAAAATAGAGTAAACATTTATTTTGAAACTAAAAATTTGTTAATTGTGATAGAAATTCTAAAAATTTTGTATCTTATTATATAATCAATTTTTTTACTCACTTTAACTTTATTTTTCATTTATTGTATCTAAAAAAATATATAATGTCACACTTATTTTAAAAAAGATGAAACTCTTCAAATACACGGTATAATATATAATTTTAGAACAATAAAATAAAAACATCTAGAATTTTATAATAGTATTTAAAATTTTCAATGACGATAATACAAAGTGTTTAAATCGACCAAATGAATTCATAGTTATCCTTTGCACATCTTATTTAAATTTGAATTTTAAAATTTAATTTGTATCTTTTTTTTCTAATATAAATTATTTTTGACAAAAAATAGAGAAAAAATTTATTAGACTAAAAAAATATCCTATCAAAAAATTATTATAAGGAGATTTATAATTAGAGAAGAAAAGAATAAAAATATTAATAATAATTAAGAAAAAGAAACAAAGCTTGTATTAAAGAATGTTAGAAAAGAAATAATAAAGTTCATATTAATAATAATAATGCTAAGGAATGATGTTGTTGCTTTAGGCTTCTAACCTTTGTCTTTGGCCATCTTTTTTTTCTTTTATTTGCTTTTTTTTTAAATTATCAAGTCATACAAAAATAAAGAACAATTCAAGAAAACAAAAAACAGCAAGATCGAAAATAGTAAGATCAATAGTAACTATATAAATCAAAATACATAGGAGAAAAACAAACATTATATGATAGAATTAATATGAGTATATTTCATCATTAAATAAACAAAGTTAACGCACAAAAAAATTACATGTAAAAAGAAAAAAAAAGAAAAAAGAGTTAAAATATCTAAAGTGATAAAAAGATTATTTTATAGAAGACTATAAAATAATGAACTTCTAATTAAATTAAATTGTGTTTATTATTATAAAGGGTAAAAGAGAGCAGTAGAGAAAAGGTTTGTGTGTATTCAAGTTGTGTAGAATGATACAATATAGAATGGTATTTATAGGTGTTAAGAGAATCGAAATAATAAAGACGTAATATTTTATAATAAATATTCAGATATGTTAAATAAAACTAATTAATCTAATTGATCCTAATTATACTCTAACAATTATATTCAATTAATTGATATACATAATATTAAATTATATGATATTTAAAAATCAAATCAATTAGTTGATATAATTAATTCACCGTAATGAATTGTATTTAATGAGTTAAAAGAAATAAATCAGGAAATATTTTAAGAAGCATGCCACGTCAACTTTATCATTAAGTGCAAAAATTCGATTTTTATATAATTGAATAGATAGATATCTCATTATTCGTTATTTTAATTTATCTATTATATATATATTTTTATATTTACCACTCAATATATTAAAATACAATTTATATCTAGATAGAAATTAGATAGATATTTAATTAAAAGAGCATTTAATTTTTTTAAATATAATAACAGTTTTAATTTCTTTCATTTTTCTTTTTATATTTTTTTATGTTTTTTAAATAAAAGACAAGCCTATAGCAAAAATAGAAAGAGATGGTAGTATTTTTTGAAGAGGAAAAAAACAAATATAATTAAAATTCGTACATTCAAAATATTTTTGAACTTTGAAAAATGAGATGAGACATGAGAACACACGAATACTTAGCTTCAATAAATCTGTTTACACCATTCAATTCAGTATTTTTTAGCTTTCTGTTTTCTTCTCTTTTATTTCATATGAATTTATCGGTGCCAAACATGCATCACATAGAGTGTTTTTTAACTCTATACTAGTTCATATATTATCTTTGCTAAACCAAATATAAAAGAAAAAAAGACAGTAAATAAATTAAAGTTATTATTATTTAAAGAGAAAAGATTAGATTAGTATTTTTGTATTTTAAATTAATTAAGATCTAAATGAAAGATAACATTAATTTTAAAAAGTTAAATTAAAATTAACTCAAACATTGATATTTAAATTATAAAAAAAAATTATTTTCATATTTTATAAAATATCATACTGGCAGTAATTGTAAATATGACGCTACTTAAAATTAAATAAAATAACACAGATAAAATAAATAAAAAATAAAAAATAACTTAATCTTGTATAAATTTCACCTATAAAATTTTGTACCAAAAAATGAATTTCATTTTAGTATATTAATAATATAAAATATTTTATATAATCATTCAATTTAATTAGATTTATCTATTTAGATTATTATTGAAAAATAAATTTAAGATACCGACATAAAATTACTTTAAATTAAGCAACAATTATCAATACTATATAAAGGATACACTATTCCACTAAGAGTGATTGTCGTAAGAAATAATTTTCCAGTTTTCTATACTAATATTGAAAAGTTTATATAATACTATATAATAATATTATCATTATCAATACTATATGATATCAAAAAAAAAATTACCGTGCTAATATAATATTATCAATATTATATAAATCATCTTTGTATTTATTTTTCTGTGCGTATATAATATTTAATTAACACATTAAGACATATATAATATTTCGTTAATACATATATAATATAAAATGATTTACAAATTATTTTATTGATTATTATAAATTAGAGTGATTTATAAATTATTATTAATTCGTATATAATGTATAATTAAATTTAATGAATTCAATTAGAATAAATAACAAATTATTTATTTTATTTCAAATTTTATAAATAAATAAATTAATTAACTAATATAACAAATTACAATTAATGTAGTAAAATTAATTAAATAATATATATTATAATAAATTATATTGATATTTAAATATCTAATCAAATCAATTAGCTAATATAATTAAGTCATGATAATAAATTATATTGAATGAGTTAAAATAATTAAATCGGGAAACACTCTCTGGAGTATGCCACGTCAACTTCATCATTAAGTGCAGAAATCCGATTTTTATATAATAGAATAGATGCTAATTATAGTATAACAAGTATAATTACCCGTGCCATGCACGTGAGAAGATTAAAATTATAATTTTAAATTATTTTTTTAAAATTAATTTGAATTATAATAATTTGATTAATAAAAAAATAATACTGTTGATAAAATCGTAATTAGTATCCCTTAGGTATGAAAAATAATAAACAGAAAAAAATTTATGTTTGAGGTACTAATTTTCTAGATGATAAATTAAATAATTGTAACAATTCACTATTATTCCTTCTCTATATATATATACACTAATTATACACGGTAATAATTAGCAAATATCTTCAATGGAGATACTTACTACAATTAGGTGAAATTTATTTCATTATATTTTATTAACCTTTATGATTAATTCAATAGAGATACTTACTCGATATATATGTTATCTACATTAATTATATGCCAATATTTTTAGAAAAGAGGTAAAAGAGAAGATATATAAAGATATATAATATCATTGCTATATAGGAAGTAGGGCTGTCAAACGGGCTAGTCCGGTCCATTTAGGCCCAACCCATTAAGCCAGTAGGTTAAATGGGCTAGCCCGTTTAAGCCCACTTTATTCGCAGGCCAGAATTTTAATTTCTAGCCCGGACCGTTTATGGTCAGTCCGATGGGTTAAACGGGCCAGCCCGTTTATCATTTAATTTTATTTTTTGAAAAATATTTTGACAAAAAATATCACTTTTAGGTCAAAAATCTTTAAAATAATATTTTTTTAGTTGATAGATCTGATTTTCAGGTCGAATCGAGAGAAATATCGACTAAAAGTACTGATTTTTTTGAAAAAAATGTAAAAAAAAATTAAACGGGCCACCCATTTAGCACACAGGCTAGCCCGTTTAGCCCAAAATTTAAACAGGTTTAATTTTAGAGGCAAAGTCCGCCCATTTAAATGGGTAAACGGGTTGGTCCGATTAGTTTAGTCCATTTTGACGGTCCTAATAGGAAGCATACATAAATTGATACATTTTTTTATTATATTATACAACTTAAAATTGTAGTATCATGTTATTATTAATTCTAGATACTTGCTATAATTATATCAAATTTAATCATGACTCTAAATAAATAAAATAGATAACATTCAATATTATTTTTTTTCTTTTTATATTCAATATTTACTGTAAATATAAAAAGTAAGATAATTAATGAAAAAATATGAATAGAAAATAAAATATATTAATTAAAATTCAATTTGTTATCTAATTAATCTTGTGTCCATACGATAAAATTTTATGAAAATGTTATGAATCACAAAATTTTTTTATTCTACAAAAAAAAACACTATACGTAACTTTTAGTCGTACAAAAATAATTATAAGAATGGTGAATGCTATGGTGCCTTTGATATTGTGCCTAACTTACCAAAAACGGTAAATACATAATATTTAATAAATTTTAAATATTTTATTTTTTACTTTAAATATTTTATTTTTTACCTTTAAAAGCAAGTTAGACAATTTAGGCACCATAGTAAAAGGCACCATAGAACTCACCGAATAAGAATTAATTATTGATGTTGATATTAATCACAATTAATTATTGATATCCTATTTTTTTTAAATATATTTTACCTTTTTTAAAATATAATGCATGTACCATGTAGACCTTTTATTATTATTATTATTATTATTATTATTATTATTATTATTATTATTATTATTATTATTATTATTATTATTATTATTATTATTATTATTATCCACTAATTGATATCAAATTAAATAGGTCACTATTAATATGTGCATCAACTATCTTCTAATAAAATTATTATACTTAAATGCGAATTAGAACTATATCAATTGATATAATTAGAATGATTAAAAATATCGATAATTGATACGTAGTTTAATAACGCATTGAATATTGATTATAATTAATTAATTTATATAAATTATAATAAATGATGAGATTTGAATGACTAATCAAATTAATTAATTGATATAATTAATTAATTATAATTGATTTGCTTGACAAATTAAATGAAATAGATTTGGAAACACTTCAAGAGCATGCCACATCAGTTCCATCATTAAATGCAAAAATTCTATTTTTATATAATAGAATAGAATAGAATAGATATAATTGATATAATAATTGCTATAATTGCTACATATTCTTAATCTTATCGGTTGTATCAATTTAACTATATCAATTATATTCAAATTAGTAGTCAATTATTTTTATGAAAATTCTTGCTATAATTAGGTTATACTTATGAGATTATCTTGTATTAATCGTTATAAATTTAATAAAGATATTTATTAAGTATATATGTTATCTATATTAATTATATATATGCCAATATTTGTAAGAATGAGTTTAAAAAAGTGATATATAAATATATATAATATTATTGTTATATAAAAGATAAATTTAAATAATATATTAAATATTAATTTGATATAATTATAATAAAAATATTTTTCTAAAATAATATAATCATACATTATTCATGAGCTAATTATAATGCAATTAAATGTATAATATTATTCTATATTATTATTTACCATCATGATTTGATTTAATTGTTTTCTAATTTATTTACTTACATAAATGATTAAAATATATAACGTAACTATCGTAATTATTATAATTTTATGATATAGTTATAATTAACATATTTTATCATAATTAAATATTGATTTGATATAATTATAATGAAAAAAGTTTTCTAAAATAATATAATCATACATTATTTATGAGCTAATTATAATACAATTAAAAATATTATTATATCATAATGTCTACTTATTATATTAATATAATATCAAAAGATACATGTTTCATTATTTTTTATAGATAAAATCGGTTTTTATTGGCAACTAAATTGTGTTTAGGTCAACGAAAACTATATATTTAGATAGAGATATTTTGTCAAATATAATGAAAATACAAATAAAGAAATAAAGGATAAAAACAAACTTAAATAATATATCTGGCATCACTTCATTTTATTAATTATTAAATTATTTAAAAATAGTACATCCACAAAAAATACTCATAATATATAAATTAAGGCAATAATTTAAAATTTTCTAATTATAATTTAATCAAATACTAATATTAAAACCAAATTACTTAAACAATATTGAATCTATTATAGTTTTTAGTCACGTATAATATAGAGTCATTCTCATAACGATAACCTACTGAAATAGCATCGTAAATATCAATATTTAGAATTCGTGCAAATTCAAACCATCCTCTTGTTAAATAAGCTTCATCATCCGCTATCTATGCAATGCGGCAAGGTATAGAATTGCCACCTCGAGAAACCAAAGTAACCCTTATTCCTCTCAATGGCATTACATGCATGCAAAAAAAAGTCGGTAATTTCTGAAAAAAATCACAATATGTTATAAAATTATTCTAATAATGAACAACTTAAAATAAAAAAAAATTAAATATACTACCAATCGTTGAAATTGCATATCCGAATTTGTCACGAATTTAGCAAAACTGAACTTAAATTGAGAGAATTCAATCTCATTATGTGCTCCACTTTGAATATTTTCGGGCAGACGTAAAAAGCATGGAGGGGATGGAACTTGAACTTGCCCTATAAAATTCCGTGGACGCAATTCCTCAATAAAAAATCGAGCTCCTCTCAAGAAAGCTAACTTTAACCATATTCCATTAGGTTGGTCATAATAGGTGAGTAGATCCAACCATCCTTCGGTAAAGTAGAGATTATTGCTCCTTCTTTGAACGCTTACATCCATGTAGTTGGAACCTGAATCAGTGAAGACAACTCGATGAGGTATTTCATGGATGTGATGCATTGTAAACGATTGTGGTAAAAGACAATCGAATTGGAACATTAGATGATAAGAATAATTTAGAGTAACAACAATTAATAAATTATTAAAAGAATAATATAATATAATGAGTATATGAAAAATATTATAAAAAATTATAAATTGTACCTTAAAAGGATAAACTTCAATAAAAAAACGAAGAATACATTCTTATTCTACGAAGTAGTAAAAAAATACTAAATATAAAATTATGAGCCGACTCTCAAATTTAGATTCATGTACCACAGAAAAACACTATTTATAGACTTTAGTAAAACAAAAATAAATATGTAAATTACTTATTATTAAGGCAATTTTTTATTATGTATTGTAATTACGCATTATAATTGATAAGTAGTTTAATAGTGCATTAAATATTGATTTGATATAATTATAATGAAGATATGTTCCTAAATTAGTATAATTATATATTATTCATTAAATATTAATTATAATATAATAATATAATTATAATAAAGGTATTTTTTATAAAATAATTTAGAATAGATGAAAATTTTCATTTGTTTTGGATGGAAAATGGACTCACGAGAGATCGACACGTCACCCTTATTAGCTGGGGGAAAATCCAGTTTTAGTATATTAAGTAGATTATAATAAAGATATTTTTATATAATAAATTTAGAAGAGAAAATAGTGCATTCATTTTGGCAAAAAATAGATTCACCAGAAATTGATACATCATTTTTATTAGATGGGGAACCTAATTTTAGTATATTAAGTAGATAGATAGAAAGATAAGTAGATAGATTGTACAAAAAAAAAAAGGAAAAGGAAAAAGAATAATAAAAAAAGGAAGAACTAGTGAAACTACATTAAACCTATCTAAAACCCTTCTCGAGAGCAAATCCACGTTTTTCAGCTGCAACCATGGTGAAGGCCTACCTCCGTTACGAGCCGGCGGCATCGTTCGGCGTCATCGCCTCCGTCGAGTCCAACATAGCCTATGACAGCTCCGGCAAGCACCTCCTCTCTCCGGCGCTCGAGAAGGTCGGCGTCTGGCACGTCCGTCCAGGCATCTGCACCAAAACCCTAACCCCTTCCCCTGACTCTCGAGTTTCCTCCCTCGCCGTCACCTCCATCGCCCCTGCCCCTTCTTCCTCCCAGGTACAGCTACGACACCGTTGATGGAATGGAATATTAACTGTGACGAGTTAGTCAGAGAAGTTAGTTATGAGCTAGTTTGATTGCGGTTACTCTGTTTAGAGGTGCTGAAGTTATTCACCTTTTAAGTGAATATTCTGAAGAAATGCAGGGAGTCTTTCTCCTTAGATTCTCTCTGAGTTGTGTTTTGTTTTCACTGTGGTTTGGTTTTCGCTCTTTTTCTTTCTCACAATACGTATGTGTATGTGGGGGGTTATTTGATGCAGGTAGCGGTTGGTTATGCTGATGGTAGCATAAGGATTTGGGACTCTGATGCGGGAACTTGTGAGACCACGCTGAGTGGGCACAAGGGAGCCGTCACTGCTCTTCTTTACAACAAGGCTGCTTCGGTGCTTGCTTCCGGGAGCAAGGACAATGATATCATTTTGTGGGATGTTGTTGGTGAGACCGGCATGTTTCGCCTCCGCGGGCATCGTGACCAGGTTTAGTTTGTTCATTTGTGAAACTTTGTGTTGAACACACGCTGATAGTAATTGGTTTGATTGATTATTAAGTCATTGTCAGTTGGTTTGTTTGTGGCAGGTGACTGATGTAGTATTTGTGGGGTCTGGGAAAAAGCTAGTTAGTTCCTCGAAAGACAAGTTCTTGAGAGTGTGGGATCTAGATAGCGAGTATTGTATACAAATTGTTGGTGGTCATCATAGTGAAATTTGGTCTATAGATGTTGATCCTGAGGAAAGGTATCTGGTCACTGGTTCTGCAGACAAGGTGCTCCGGTTTTATTCAATCAAGCATGAGTCTGTGGATGGACAATCTGTAAATGCGGACAGTGCAGTGGTTGGTGATGGAGGCTCTTCTGTTCAAAACAAATGGGAAGTTTTGAGGCAGTTTGGCGAGATTCAGCGGCAAAGCAAGGAGAGAGTGGCAACTGTGCAGTTCAGTAAGGCAGGGAAACTGCTAGCTTGTCAGGTTGCAGGAAAGACAGTTGAGATATACCGTGTTCTGGATGAGGCTGAGGCGAAGAAGAAGGCAAGACGTCGGGTTCACCGCAGGAAAGAGAAGAAACATGCCAAAGAGGCTTTGGGGGGAACTGAAAATGGAGAAGTGAATAAAGGGGTTAAAGGAGATATAACTTCCGAGACTCAAGGGCTCATAGAAACAAGTAACCCTGCAGTTACTGTGCCTGATGTTTTTAAGCTACTCCATACCCTTAGAGCTAGCAAAAAGATATGCTCCATATCTTTTTGTCCAGTCACTCCTAAGAATTCACTGGCTAGTTTAGCATTGTCCTTGAACAATAATCTACTTGAGTTTTACTCCATTGAAAGCAGTGAAGCAACAAAAACACTTGCTATTGAGCTACAAGGACACCGTTCTGATGTTAGAAGTGTCACACTTAGTTCGGACAACAGTCTTTTGATGTCAACTAGTCACAATGCAGTTAAGATTTGGAACCCTAGCACTGGGTCATGCCTAAGGACAATCGATTCTGGGTATGGACTGTGCAGTTTAATTCTGCCCTCTAACAAGTATGGGCTTGTTGGAACTAAAGATGGAACCATAGAAATTATTGACATTGGAAGTGGCACTCGTTTAGAAGCAGTGGAAGCTCATGGTGCTTCTGTCCGTTCAATTGCTCTCCTGCCAGATAAAAATGGTTTTGTCACAGGAAGTGCTGATCATGACGTTAAGTTTTGGGAGTACCAGTTGAAGCAAAGCCCCGGTCAAGTATGCTCTTGACATCATTCATCATTTTTCTATTACGCACTTGTTTGTTACAAGTAGATATCTCAATTTAATGTTTCTCATATTGCATATCGAAGACTTTTTGTTTCTGAATGCTGCAAAATCTTATTGAGAATCTCTTCTATAACATTTTCTGTTAGATATATTTAATTCCTAGATTTTGTATGTAATCCTTAACCACTAAGATGTTTTTGGTTTTCATGCACGTCTATATTGATAGGAACTTGAGAATATGGGTAACAATTGCAGTGCACCCATTGAGTAACAAATATAAAGTAGAAAAAGTTAATAATTTTCAATATGTGATATGCCCTAATGTTATATTAGCATTAGTTTGAGCTATAGCATTATGAGAATCAATAGAAGAAATGAATCAAATTTATCCTCTTATTTTCTATGTATTTTTTCCCTCTTGTGTGTGCATGCTTGCACGTGTGTGCACATGTAGAAATGCCATAGGACAGGTGGCAGTTCATTATGCTGTTGTTTCGATAGATAGCCCCCGGTAGTGCAAATTTATTTTATTCTACTAGCTATGTATCTGTTCCTTCTAATTTGTTCCAATTTAATATAAATGAAATCATCTCAAACAAACAATTACATTCCTTGCCATCTATTTATTTTGTAACACTTCCCCATTTTTTTTTATTTCAGGCTACTAAGCAACTTAGTGTGTCAAACGTCAGTACAATGAAGATGAATGATGATGTTCTTGTGGTTGCAATAAGTCCCGATTCTAAATATATTGCTGTGGCGCTGTTAGATAGTACTGTGAAGGTATGATATCTGGATCTTATCCTGTTTGGCTTATAAATTTTTAAATGTGTCCAGGTTCACAACTATTGCTCCTTAGCTTTTTATCTTTGTTTTTGAATCATAAGTTTCCCATCTGCCAATGGTTCTTTTTTCATTTCTACCTGCACCCCTCAAAATACATATTCTCAAGACCTAAAATTCTTACAACTTCGGGGCGTTTGGAAAATAAGCATTTTTTCTTCTGTATATTGAGGCTAAACACCCTCTTGTGGTTTTAATAATTTTGTCTTAAGTCTCCAGTCCTTTGATGTTGCATGTCTTAATGATGTTGTATATGATAAAGGTTTGAATTTGATATATGTAAAGAGTCAATATTAGGTTTTCAAAAGGGTTCTTTAATTCCTTTATTTATTTTGTTTTCAGGTTCACTTTGCAGACACGTTCAAATTCTTCCTTTCATTATATGGCCATAAGCTGCCTGTTCTTTGTATGGATATCTCATCAGATGGAGATTTAATTGTGACTGGATCAGCAGACAAAAATTTGAAGATTTGGGGTCTGGATTTTGGTGATTGTCATAAATCTATTTTTGCGCATGCTGACAGGTGCAGCTTAATTTTCCATGATAATTATTTTATTTATATCTTTTTTTATCCTTTTTCTATATTTGGGAGTAATGATGGAGCTGTAATTGAATTATCTGATGAAAGTTACATGGCAGTGTTATGGCAGTGCAATTTGTTCCCAAGACACACTATGTGTTTAGTGTTGGGAAAGATCGGCTGATAAAATATTGGGATGCTGATAAATTTGAATTGCTGTTGACTCTCGAAGGACATCATGCAGATGTCTGGTGTCTTGCAATAAGTAATCGTGGTGATTTCGTGGTCACTGGATCTCATGACCGATCAATCCGCCGATGGGATCGTACAGAAGAGCAGTTTTTCATTGAGGTATAAAAACTTGTGAGATGGAGCTATTTACTTCTTTTTTTGCAGGGCACATGATATCGCCCCTGGTGGTAAATTTATAAAAGAAATAATTTGGATTTGATGCTGTTCTTCCTATAAAAAATTTGCTTAACCATAAATTATTTGAATTGCAGGAAGAAAAGGAGAAAAGGTTGGAGGAAATGTTTGAGGCTGATCTTGACAATGGTTTTGAAAACAAGTATGCACCAAAGGAAGAAGTACCGGAGGAGGGTGCTGTGGCTTTAGCTGGGAAAAAAACCCAGGAGACCCTTACTGCCAGTGACTTAATTATCGAGAGATTAGACATAGCAGAAGCTGAGAAAAAGCGTATTGCAGAACATGAGGTATACAGATGTTCTCTCTTCAAGAACATTTGTAGTATAAACGAAAGCTTTATCTCATTATTGATTCTATAAATATCTTAGATGGGTAGACACATAAAATCTTCAAATTATGCATGAAACCTGCTGAATGTGGTTGGTTAAATGGAACAAATGACACCATTTATCTGAGTTCAAAGCCAAAGCCATTGTCTCGATACATAGCATTCAGTTATGCATAATTAATTAATTTATAACTGAAGATACCGTCCATTCATTTTGAGTGCCAAAATAAAAGAGAGACCCAATGAGGATATATTTTGACTTGTCTGCAATTTCACAATATTGATGTGGCAATTATCGGATTTTCTTTTACAGGAGGAGAAAAATAATAAAAATGCTGCTGCATTCCAAGCAAATCCGCTTATGAATGGGCTTTCCCCTTCTGATTATGTTCTTAGTGCATTCTCAGATATTCACTCCAATGATCTTGAGCAAACATTATTGGTATGTTTAGCACTTCAGCATTTGAACTTTTATTCAATGTTGAGAAATGTTAATTAAATTTAGACCATGTATCTGGTTGTTTGATTCACTTAAACTTGATCATCTCCCTTAGTTCTACTATGTAATTTCTCACTGGAGCACCAGAGATGAGCAGTTCCAATATTATGATTTTCTTGTCGCTAAATCTAAATTATATTACCTTAAACTCCTAAATTGTTGAACATAATCATGTCTTTTGTAAATGACAGATTTAAATAAACCCTCAAGTGACACTAAATGGCTATGATCGACAATGTACTATTTTTTAATTTTTGCAGGTTTTTCGCTTTTTTTTTTCTTAAATTAATGTTGTTTGCAAGTTAAACACATTGTATAATTCTTATTCATGAATGTGGAGTCTTTCATAAAGCAATCAAGCTCTGTGGAGATGTGCCATGAACGTCGGAAAATGTTAGTTATATAATAATGAAATTATACTTGACATGATTGTAAGTTATTTTTCAAGATTGTCAACGTCAAATATGGCTTTACCATTTCTTTTTGCAGGCTTTACCCTTTTCTGATGCTTTGAAACTTCTGTCATACTTGAAGGATTGGACTTCATATTCAGATAAGGTAATTTGATTAGCCCTTTCATGCTGTAGTTTCTTTTAAGGAAGTTTCTCCTGTACCCTTATCTTATTTGTGGTTCAGAAATTTTCATATGTTAATAGTGTTTATAAATTATTTTTTAAACTATTAATTATAAAAGGGTTACTAGTACTAGATTCTCATACAAGCAAGGATACTGAAGAATGTACCATAGTTTAAATATTGTTGTATAATGATAAATGAAACTACAAGAAGTAGCAACGGATGCATTAAAATTAACTCAAAGTTCTAAAGGATCTTTTCTGACTTGTGAGAACATGTTTTCCTGATAATGGCAGGTCGAGCTTATTTGCCGGATAGGAACACTACTGTTGCAGACACATTATAATCAGCTGCTTACTACACCGGCTGCTAGACCTATTTTGACTGCTTTCAGCGACATTTTTTATGAACATGTCAAGGTAACTATGCTAGGGTTTCTGCCTGTTGCACACCTGGTTTGATAGTAGCAGATGGGGTATGCCTCATTGTTAGCTTCCATTAACTTTTTCAATCATTGATTCTTATGAAGTTGGGATGGGAAAAGATTGCTTCTTTTTGAAAAATGAAACAATCTTTGTATATACAAAATGGCACAAGATGAAAACTAGCTGAACTTACTCTTATTTTTAGTCTTGTTTGAGATGCATCGAATACATAAGGATGTAGAACTTGATGCCTTTGATGCCGAATAGGCATCGAGAGAATTCAAGGATAATTCAATCATATCAAGGTTTCTTATACGATTCCATATGAATATCATACCTAGTAATTATGGTTCACCATGGAAGTTTTAATAATGTTAATTATTTATTTATTGTAATTTGAACTGGGGGGACTGTTTTTTTGTTTTTTAATATTAATTTACTTTATAAGCAGTTATTAACTATTTTATACTATATTACAGGTGGTGAATTGAATGTTTTTTCTTGTAAATCCTACTAAGAAAGATTTTTACATTAAATATTTCCTTCAGGGCCCTGTGTTTCTGTAGAAATAACCGATAAATGATACAAGTGATGAACTTGAATGATTCTGTTACGTACCAAGTTTATTAGAAATTAGGGACTTAATTGTAATTGAGTGAATATGGGCCAAGGTGGGTTTTGTAACTAACTTGCCTAGCTGGAAAGTGAGTGAGAGAGAGGGAGCATTCTGTTATGAGAGAGAGGTGGGAACTATAAAGGGCTGTGGGAAGTAGTGAGAGGGCATGAAAAAAGAGAGAAAAGATAGGATTAGGCACTAGGAGAGAATCAGGTCTCTCAAATACCTGATGCTTTTGTCACTCAATCCTTTTACTGCATAATACAAGCAAATACTGGAAATTGGATGATATCTCACTGATATCACTGCATGTCTTGCTCTTCTACTACTGTTTCATTCTTCTACTTAATATAGATGCTAGGTTCTTACAGATTCACTGACAAGTGTCGAATCCTTGGATCAGGGATGGAAAGATATCTTTGGTTTTAACCTTGCAGCGATGGATCATATCCAGGTTTGTATTGAACTCTGCAATTCTCTTGCTCACCATTGATAAGAAGGGCTAAACAATTATGAAATGACCTTTGCAGCAAATTCTGGCTACGAGATCAGATGCTATTTTCCGTGATGCAAGATCTAAACTACTAGAGATACATGCTAAACAATCGAAACATGTAGCAGAAAGTTACGACACTGGAGAAGGGAAGAGGAGGAAGAAGTAGACATAATTATCTACATTTTTTTGGACATAGTTTTGTTTGTGATGATATTATTCATATGAAGTTTCATTTAGTAGGGCGAGGTTGACCCTGGAATATCAGTTTTTGATGACATTGCAGATTCAGAGTTATCACACATTTTCCGCAAAAGGAAAATGATGAGTACAGGTTCCACCACCAGAAACGGCTTATGGCTTTCGTTAGCAAGTGACCCATTTTACTTGAAGAACTGGAGGACGTGCTCAGTTACTAGATAATTAATGTTTCAACCTGCATTCCATCTTTTGTTGTCATGTTGACATTTTCATTTGAAGAGCAAGTTTTCCAGAATGTATCATTACTGTTGTATGCGGCTGAAGAAGAAAATGTCGATTCTTTAATACAGTATGTGTAAAACATGACCTGCATAATTTAATGCAAATTGTCTCCACAATTAGTTATCTTTTGTTGGTGAGAAGAATTTTCATTTATTAAAGTGCCGGTTAAAGTTTCCTCTCAAACGATTTTTTTTTTGAAGGAAAGAAGCTCAGCATAAAAGTTGGAACAGGAAAAGACAACAAATTCCACCTATAACAAGCAAAAAAAAAAAAAAAAAAAAACAACCTATACAAGAAACAGTAATAGTTATTTTCTTTTTATCTTTAACATTGTGAGAGATTTACATCTAACTGCTCCATGTAGTTTAGAAATGACAAGTTGATAATGTCGTCAACCTCTTTTCCTTTATTCTGGAAAATTTTTTTATTCTTTTCTAACCAAATGTTTTAGATAATTACACAAAATGCACCATCCATCTGTTGCGCTTTTTGCTAGTTGATATCTTAGTCCAATTTTAAAAATGTTCCTTTAATGTTCCCGACTAAGACCAACGCCTTACAACAAATGATGTCCAAGCATACCAAACTTGTCAAAAAAAATCACAACCAAGAAACAAGTAGTGACCATATTCGACACCTTTGTTACATAACACGCATACAACATCTTCCTGGTTAACAACCCTAAACCGACTCAGCCTCTCCTTCATATTGACCCAGCCTGTCAAAACAAACAAGACAAACAACTCCACTTTTGGTGGAACAAGTCCTTTCCAAATTGTCCTAGTAAAGCTGTAACTTATATATCCTCCGGAATCAATTCCGCCTGCAAAACCTGCACAAAATAGTTAGTAGAAAATACACTTTGTTTATCAAATTTTCACACAACTCTATCCTCTCTATCATATGCAAGTTTGACTAGTCTTATGGTATCATGCAACTGGTTCACTAGATTCAACCCCATTGGAAGTTTCATATCCACTCTAACCGATCCCAGAACCCACGATCCCGTATTACGGATCCTTTTTGGTTTGAAACCGAGATGAGCCTCAAAAACTGATCTTTCAAAGAACCACCACGCAGCCAGACATCGTCCTAAAATTGAGTCCTTTTTCCATCACTAACCTCCATAGACAACCCAATAATAATCTTCTGTCTTATTTGTTGATTCTTGAACTATATCTAACAAATATCCTTCCACAGGCCCCCCGAACAAGTAATACCTAGGAGGAGAGTAAGACATTTGGGTTCATGTTATTATAAGAGCAAGACACCTTCCACAACGGACACTCCTCCTTTGAAAAATGCCATCACCACTTACAGAGCTGTGTTGCGAACCATGGCATCCCCGACTCCCAACCCACCAAACATTTGGGAGCTTGCACCACTTCCCACCTAACCAAGGCTATACCATGCCTACCATCCTCCTTACTCCATAGAAATCTTCTCTGTAAGGAAATTAGTTTTTCTGCAATAGTCTTTGGCATCTTATATAAACTCAAATAATATACAGGAAGACTATTCAACACAGATTTAATAAGCACCAACTTACCATCTTTATTGAGAACCTTGGCTTTCCAAATGCTAAGCTTCCCCTCCACTTTATCTATAATGGACTTTCAAGTCTTAACTAACCTAAGGTTAGCTCCTAACGAGATTTTTAGGTATTTAACTGGGAGAGCTAATGCAGATTTTATAAATCACAAAACACCGACAAGTGCACCGGGTCGTTTCAAGTAATATCTCAGGAGAGTGATGGTCAATCCCACGAGGATTAAAGGATCAAACAAACAATGGTCAATTAAATACTCTTAGTCAGACAATCAAGAATGAGGATTTTTAAAACTAATTGCATAAAGAGACAATAAATTGAGTGAAAGCAAGTCATAAGAGATTGAGAAAAAATATGATTTAAAAAGAGTTAAAGGTTTCAGATATGTTGAAACTTTTAGAAAAATGTTTTTCACTTCCCACCTTGATTAAAAATGATATTTCTATGGCAAATTATAAGTAATTTAAACTCCAATACCTTGGAAATTTAATTTCTCAATCCTAATCAATTATCGATTCCTTGATTAATTATTAAGACAAGAGGTAAAGAGTGTTCAGTGGTTCAAAAACCATACAATTCTCAAGAATCAAACTTGGTTGATTCGATGTCACTTATCAAATCCAAATCCAAAACTTAAAAATTATGATAAGAAGTTTTCAAGCTTAATTCAATTAATCACTTTTCAAGGTTTTAACAGAATTTAAATAAGAAGAGAATTATTTTCTAACACATTCAAATCTTTGGTATGAAGAACGAAAACATTTTCTTAAGAAAACATCAATGCATAAATCAAGATAGAAAAGCTATAACATTAATCCATAGGAATTAACAGAGCTCCTAACCTTAACCAAGGAGATTAGTGGCTCAGACTTCAAAAACAAAATCAAGGATTCAAAAGAAACAAATAATCCAAAGATCCCTCCCAAAGTATTTTTTGGACCCTTATATACTAAAGAGAAAAACTAATCCTAATTATTAAATTCACAAATCTAAATTCAAAACAAAATAAAATAAAATCTAATCTTTCGCATTAAATCTTGAGCTTTGTATATTTTCTTCAAGGCTAGAGTGATCCAAAATTGCATACTGAAAGGACTTGAAGTGGCAAAAAGAATTAATTGTGAAGATTGGGCCAAGTGACACGATGTCCATGTTAAAGCCACGCTTTTGCATGCAAGTGTCACACTTCCTGGGTGTTGGTCTTCTTCGACGTGTGACAATGCCCAATAGCATGGGTTTGGATTTTCACACTAAAAGTAGAATTTGTCCGTTGCAAGTATAGTTTAAACCCAACAATTGAGCATCAATCAAATATTAAATTCAAATCAAGATAACCGTGAGTATTTAGACTCAAATCAAGATAACCGAGAGTATTTAGACTCCCGGGTCGTTCTCCCTAGGAATTGCAATGAAATGTACATTTATTGGCTATAAGAGAGTATGGGGAATTGGGAAAGCAAGAGAGCAAGCAATGTAAATGGTAAGAAAGTAAATGGTCATGCAAGAAATTAAATATGAAAGCAATTAAAAGCAATGAAAATGAAAATTAAGTGCTAAAAAGGGACTCTTGGTGAGAATTGGGTAATTAAGAATTCCTATCCTAGTTATGGACCACAAACATGACAATTGTGTGGAATCTCCAAATTAGTCAATCCTCCTTGAGAATTAGTCAAAAGGGCATAATTGATCTCAATCCATAAGTCCTAGTCAACTCACTAATTACTTTGTGAAAGACTAGCGTCAATAGAAACCAAACCAATTAGTCATTTTCACACGATGCAAAATGGACATCCACAACTCAATTTCACCCAAACACCCAATTTCTCAACCAAGAGTGTGAAAACTAAACATACAAGAAAATAGACATCAAAGCAATAAAAGTCAAAAGTACTAAAATGCAAGGAAAGGAAACTTCAAATGTAAGAAATCCTCTAGGCAAGTAATTGAGAGCTAAAGTTACCTATCCTAGCCATTGACCAGAAACACATGATGATTATGAAGAGTTAACCCTACTTAGTCAACCCTAACATCGAGGATAAGTCAAGTAGGCATAGTTAATTTTAATTCTTAAGTCTTATGTCAACACTAAGGGGGTCACATAGTGTCAAGGGAGACCAAATCAACTAACTACTCTAATGCATCAAACAAGAATGGAAATCAATAGCTCAAGGATCACCAAAGTCAATAATTTCAAGTCAAGAGTAGAGAAAAACTAAGTAAAAATTAAGCCAAGCATTTTATGAAACACTTGGTGTGCATGAAAAAATAATATTGAATTGCAATAAAATAAATTCTAAAACCACCAAAGCAAGAAAATAACAATAACAACTAGAGAAAGCAATAAATGACATGGAAACATAAAATTGCATTTATTAGAATTAAAATAACAAAAGTGTTCATAACATGAAAATTGACATAAAAGAGAAATTAACAAAAGAAATGAAGAAGAACAAGATAAAAGAACATGAAAACATAAATGAAACTACTCTAGAACAAGAATTAAAAGCTGAAATTAAAAGGAAATTAACAGATAAAATCCTAATTCTAGAGAGAGGGGGGAAGCTTCTCTCTCTAGAAACTAAGAGAAAACATCATAAAAGCTAAACCTATTTGCCCCCCTTCATTCCTCTTCACTTTGGCCTTAAAAGCTTCAGAAAATTAGTTGGACTGGGTTTTGGAGGCCCAAAATTCACCCCCAGCGATTTGCATTACCCAGAATTCCCATCGTGCGTCCGCACGACATTTGGTGCGTACGCATTCTTGCACGAAGTCACTGGTGTGCTGATGAGCGGATATTTCATACGCTTTTTGGGGGTAATTTCATGTAGATTTTAGTATGTTTTAATTAGTTTTTAGTAAAATATTATTAGTTCTTAGGCAAAAATCATATTTCTGGACTTTACTATGAGTTTGTGTGTTTTTCTGTGATTTCAAGTATTTTCTGGCTGAAATTGAGGGAGCTGAGCAAAAATCTGAGTTAGGCTGAAAAAGGACTGCTGATGCTGTTGGATCCTGACCTCCCTGCACTCGAAATGAATTTTCTGGAGCTACCAGAGTCCAATTGGCACGCTCTCAACGGCGTTGGAAAGTAGACATCCAGGGATTTCCAGCAATATATAATAGTCCATACTTTTCGTGAAGATAAACGACGTAAACTGGCATTCAACGCCAGTATCATGCTGTTGTCTGGCGTCCAGCGCCAGAAACAGGTTACAAGTTGGAGTTCAATGCCAGAAACAGGTTACAACCTGGCGTTGAACACCCAAAACAGCCCCAGGCACGTGAGAAGCTTAAGTCTCAGCCCCAGCACACACCAAGTGGGCCCCAGAAGTGGATTTCTGCACCATCTATCATAGTTTACTCATTTTTTGTAATCCTAGGTTACTAGTTTACTATTTAAACAACTTTTAGAGATTAACTTTGTACCTCATGACATTTTCAGATCTGAATTTTATACACTTTGATGACATGAGTCTCTAAACTCCATTGTTGGGGGTGAGGAGCTCTGCAGCGTCTTAATGAATTAATGCAATTGTTTCTATTTCATTCAAACGTGTGTGTGTTCCTATCTAAGATGTTCATTCGTGCTTAATTGTGAAGGAGGTGATGATCCGTGACACTCATCACCTTCCTCAATCCATGAACGTGTGCCTGACAAACACCTCCGTTCTACATCAGATTGAATGAGCATCTCTTAGCTTCCTTAATCAGAATCTTCGTGGTATAAGCTAGAACTGATGGCGGCCATTCTTGAGGATCCGAAAAGTCTAAACCTTGTCTGTGGTATTCCGAGTAGGATTCAAGGATTGAATGGCTGTGACGAGCTACAAACTCGCGATTGCTGGGCGTGATGACAAACGCAAAAGGATCAATGGATCCTATTCCAACATGATCGAGAACCAACAGCTGATTAGTCGTGCTGTGACAGAGCATCTGGACCGTTTTCACTGAGAGGATGGGAAGTAGCCACTGACAATGGTGACACCCTACATACAGCTTGCCATGGATGGAACTTTACAAACAATTGAGTTGAATATTACATTGCAGAACTTCAGAGGACAAAGCATCTCCAAAACTCCAACATATTCTTCATTAATAAAGTAACAATTCCTTATTCCAAACACTTTTACTTCTTACAATTAAATCCAAATAATCTTATTGGCATCCTAACTAAGATTAATAAAATAAACATAGTTTGCTTCAAACCAATAATCTCCGTGGGATCGACCCTTACTCACGTAAGGTATTACTTGGACGACCCAGTGCACTTGCTGGTTAGTTGTACGGATTACAAATTCGTGCACCAAGTTTTTGGCGCCGTTGCTGGGGATTATTCGAGTTTGAACAACTAAAGGTTTATTTTGTTGCTTAGATTAGGAAGAATTTATCCTTTTTTTTTTCACTAGAATTGCATCTTTTATTATCCCTTTTTAAAAATTTTTCAAAAATATTATTTTTCTTTTTCAATTTTTAATTTTTTTCGTGAGTTTAGTGTCTTGTTCTAAGTTTGGCGTCAATTGCATATTTTATATTTTTCTTTTAAAATTTTCGTATTAGTGTTCTTTGTTCTTCCTTGATCTTCAAGTTGTTCTTGTTTATTTTTCTTGTTTGATCTTTAATTTTTCTTGTTCTGTGTCTTTTCTTGTTTTTCTTGTGCTTTTTCAAAACATTAGTTTTCAAAAATTTATTCTTATCTATAAAAATAATACATCTTTAAAATACATTACATTTTTAGCTCAGTTGGTTATAGCATTGGCTTATGTTCTTGGCAATTGGGCATCTTCTTTTTAAAATCTTTTTTTAAAATAATTTTTCTTGATTTAATCTTGTGCCAAACTTTAAGTTTGGTGTTTTCTTGTTGATCTTTCTTTAATTTTCAAAAATTTATCTTGGTTTTCTAAAAATTTTAAGTTTGGTGTTCTTTCTTTTGTTCTTGGTGTTCTTGTGAATCTTCAAGGTGTTCTTGAGTCTTTCTTGTGTTTTGATCTTAAAATTTTTAAGTTTGGTGTTCCTTGGTGTTTTCCCTCCAAAATTTTTGAAAATAAGGAGCATTAGATCTAAAAATTCTAAGTCTTGTGTCTTTTGTGTGTTTTTCTCTTTAATCATAAAATTCAAAATTCAAAAAAAAAAATCTTTTCTAACTAATTTTAAACTATATTTTCGAAATTTTTATATAAAAAATCAGATTTCAATTTCAAAATTTTTCAATTCTTATCCTTTTACGTTTTTTTTTAAAAAAATTTTTATATATATATATCTTTTTCAAAATATCCTAACCCCTTTCTCTCTCCTCAAATTTTCGAAAATATTCATAAACTTTTTCAAATTTTTTTATAAATTTTAATTTTTAATTTTCTTTCTTTATTTATTTTATTTTTATTTCGGTTTTTGTTTTATTTTATTATTTCAAAAATTATTTTTATAATAAAATAGACAATATCAACATCCATATCATCTCCCTTGCTCCATCATGGAACTAAGTGGAAATGAACAGTCCAGGAGACTCTGGGGTCATATGCTAACCCCACTACTGCTTCATATGGGAGTAGTATCTGTATACCCTCCATTGGAGTTAGTAGCTTTGAGTTGAATCCTCAGCTCATTATCATGGTGCAGCAAAACTGCCAGTATTCTGGTCTTCCACAGGAAGAACCTACAGAGTTTCTGGCACAATTTTTACAAATTACTGACACAGTACATGATAAGGAAGTAGATCAGGATGTCTACAGATTATTACTGTTTCCATTTGCTGTAAAAGATCAAGCTAAGAGGTGGTTAAATAACCAGCCTAAGAACAGCATAAAAACATGGAAACAGTTGTCAGAAAAATTCCTGAATCACTATTTCCCTCCAAAACGGATGACACAGCTAAGGCTAAGCATCCAAGGCTTCAAACATGGAGATAATGAATCCCTTTATGATGCCTGGAAGAGATACAGAGAGATGCTAAGAAAATGCCCCTCTGAAATGTTTTCAAAGTGGGTGCAATTAGACATCTTCTACTATGGGCTTACAGAAAAAGCTCAGATTTTTCTAGACCACTCAGCTGGTGGATCTATACATATGAGAAAAATAATTGAAGAAGCTCAAGAGCTTATTGATACAGTTGCCAGAAATCAGCATATGTACCTAAGCAGTGAATCCTCCATGAAAGAAGAAGCTAAAACAGTAACTGCTGAACTCAGTCCTGTGGATCAGGCTAATGAATTCAATCAGCAATTAGACTTTCTAACCCAGCAGCTAGCCAAATTCAAGGAAATACTACAGGAAACAAGAATGGCTAACAGGAATATGGAAGTACAGTTAAAGCAAACAGAAAGGCAACTGTCAAAACAAATAGCAGAAAAATGCCAAGCAGTTCAATTAAGAAGTGGAAAAACATTAAATACCTCACTTCAAAGCAGCAGGAATCCAAGAAATGAACAAATGGCTACTCAAAATCCCTCTGTGGACAATCAGAGCCCAGAGAGGAATAAGGCTGGCGCTGAACGCCCAGACCATGCTCATTTCTGGCGTTCAACGCCAGAAATAAGCATGAATCCGGTGTTGAACGCCCAAGGGAAGCATAGTTCTGGCGTTCAGACGCCAGTAACAGATAAGGAGTTGGCGCCTAACGCCACTCCAGCTTCCACCCCTGGCATTCAAATGCCAGTGAGAGATCAGTCACATACAAGTGCTGATAACAACCCTTCTAAAAAGGCTTCCCAACCCACTTCTACAGGTAATAAACCTGCAACAACTAAGGTTGAGGATTACAAAGCCAAAATGCCTTATCCTCAAAAACTCCGCCAAGCGGGACAGGATAAGCAATTTGCCCACTTTGCAGACAATCTCAGGACTCTTGAAATAAAGATTCCGTTTGCAGAAGCACTTGAGCAAATACCCTCTTATGCTAAGTTCATGAAAGAGATCTTAAGTCATAAGAAGGATTGGAGGGAGACTGAAAAAGTTTACGTCACTGAAGAATGCAGTGCAGTCATTCTGAAAAGCTTACCTGAGAAGCTTAAAGATCATGGGAGCTTCATGATACCATGCACATTAGAGGGTAATTGCACCAAGCAAGCTCTATGTGACCTTGGGGCAAGTATCAACCTAATACCTGCATCTATTATCACAAAGCTCGGATTGACTGAAGAAGTCAAACCAACCCGGATATGTCTTCAACTTGCTGATGGCTCCATTTTAAATACCCATCAGGCGTGATTGAAGACATGATTGTCAAGGTTGGGCCATTTGCCTTTCCTACTGACTTTGTGGTGCTGGAAATGGAGGAGCACAAGAGTGCAACTCTCATTCTAGGAAGACCTTTCCTAGCAACTGGCCGAACCCTCATTGACGTCCAAAAAGGGGAAGTAACCTTGAGAGTCAATGAGGAGGAGTTCAAGTTGAATGTTGTCAAAGCCATGCAACATCCAGACACCCCAAATGACTGCATGAGTGTTGATATCATTGACTTTCTGGTGAGAGAGGTCAATATGGCTGAGAGTCTCGAATCAGAGTTAGAGGACATCTTTAAAGATGTTCAGCCTGATTTGGAGGAATCAGAGAGAATAATAGAACCTCTGAAAATCCCTCAGGAAGAGGAGAAACCTCCCAAACCCGAGCTCAAACCATTATCACCTTCCCTTAAATATGCATTTCTGGGAGAAGGTGATACCTTTCCTGTAATCATAAGCTCTACCTTAGAGCCATAGGAAGAGGAAGCACTAATTCAAGTGCTAAGGACACACAAGACAGCTCTTGGGTGGTCCATCAGTGATCTTAAGGGCATTAGCCCAGCCAGATGCATGCACAAGATCCTATTGGAGGGTGACGCCAAGCCAGTGGTCCAACCACAAAGGCGGATGAATCCAGCTATGAAGGAAGTGGTGCAGAAGGAGGTCACTAAATTACTAGAGGCTGGGATTATTTATCCTATTTCTGACAGCCCCTGGGTAAGCCCTGTCCAAGTCGTCCCTAAGAAGGGAGGCATGACAGTGATTCATAATGAAAAAATGAACTACTTCCTACAAGAACAGTTACAGGGTGGCGTATGTGTATTGATTATAGAAGGCTCAATACAGCCACCAGAAAGGATCATTTTCCTTTACCATTCATAGACCAGATGCTAGAAAGACTAGCAGGTCATGAATACTACTGTTTCCTAGATGGATATTCAGGTTATAATCAAATTGCAGTAGATCCCCAGGATCAGGAGAAAACGGCATTCACATGTCCATCTGGAGTATTTGCATACAGAAGGATGCCATTTGGCCTATGCAATGCACCTGCAACTTTTCAGAGGTGCATGCTCTCAATTTTCTCTGATATGGTGGAAAAATTTCTGGACGTTTTCATGGATGACTTTTCAGTATTTGGAGACTCATTCAGCTCCTGTCTTGACCATCTAGCACTTGTTCTAAAGAGATGCCAAGAGACCAACCTAGTTTTAAACTGGGAGAAATGTCACTTTATGGTGACTGAAGGAATTGTCCTTGGGCACAAAATCTCGAACAAAGGAATAGAGGTGGATCAAGCTAAGGTAGAGGTAATTGAAAAATTACCACCACCAGCCAATGTTAAGGCAATCAGAAGCTTTCTGGGGCATGCAGGATTCTATAGGAGGTTTATAAAGGACTTCTCAAAAATCGCCATACCTCTAAGCAATCTGCTAGCTGCTGACACGCCATTTATCTTTGATAAGGAGTGTCTGCAGGCGTTTGAGACCCTGAAAGCTAAGCTGGTCATAGCACCGGTCGTCTCTGCACCAGACTGGACATTACCATTTGAATTGATGTGTGATGCCAGTGACCATGCCATTGGTACAGTATTGGGACAGAGTCATGACAAGCTTCTGCACGTCATTTACTATGCCAGTCGTATTTTAAATGACGCACAGAAGAATTACACAACCACAGAAAAAGAGCTACTTGCAGTGGTTTATGCCATTGACAAGTTCAGATCCTATTTGGTAGGATCAAAAGTGATTGTGTACACTGATCATGCTGCTCTTAAATATCTACTCACAAAGCAGGATTCAAAACCCAGACTCATCAGATGGGTGTTGCTTCTGCAAGAGTTTGATATAGAAATAAGAGACAGAAAAGGGACAGAAAACCAAGTAGCAGATCACCTATCCCGAATAGAACCAGTAGAAGGGGCGTCCCTCCCTCTCACTGAGATCTCTGAGACCTTTCCGGATGAGCAACTCTTTGCCATCCAGGAAGTGCCATGGTTTGCAGACATTGCAAACTACAAGGCAGTAAGATTCATACCCAAAGAGTATAGTAGGCAGCAATCAAAGAAGTTGATCACAGATGCAAAGTACTATCTTTGGGATGAACCATATCTCTTCAAGAGATGTGCAGACAGAGTAATCCGTAGATGTGTGCCTAAAGAAGAAGCACAGAGAATCCTATGGCATTGCCATGGATCACAGTATGGAGGACATTTTGGAAGTGAGCGAACAGCCACAAGAGTCCTCCAATGTGGCTTCTACTGGCCTACTCTTTATAAAGATTCCCGAGCGTTTGTGCTTAATTGTGATAGTTGCCAAAGATCTGGCAATCTGCCTCACAGTTATGCCATGCCTTAACAAGGGATCTTGAAGATTGAGTTGTTTGATGTATGGGGCATTGACTTCATAGGACCTTTCCCACCATCATACTCAAACACTTATATTCTGGTGGCAGTGGATTATGTATCCAAATGGGTGGAAGCTATTGCAACACCTACTAATGACACTAAAACAGTGTTAAAATTCCTCCAGAAATACATCTTCAGCAGATTTGGTACCCCTAGAGTATTAATCAGTGATGGGGGCACTCATTTCTGTAATAAACAGCTTTACTCTGCTTTGGTTCGTTATGGAGTTAGCCACAGGGTAGCCACTCCATATCATCCACAGAAAAATGGGCAAGCTGAAGTCTCTAACAGAGAACTTAAAAGAATCCTGGAACGGACTGTAATTAACCGTAGAAGGGATTGGGCAAGAAGCTTAGATGATGCTCTGTGGGCATACAGAACAGCATTCAAGACCCCTATAGGGACCTCTCCATACCAGCTTGTGTATGGAAAGGCATGTCACTTGCCAGTGGAACTGGAACATAAGACCTACTGGGCAACCAGATTCCTGAACCTTGATGCCAAGTTAGCTGGAGAAAAACAATTGCTTCAGTTAAATGAGCTAGAGGAATTTAGACTCAATGCTTTCAAGAATGCAAAGATTTAGAAAGAGAAAGCAAAAAGATGGCATGATAAGAAATTGTCATCCAGAGTCTTTGAGCCGGGGCAGAAAGTTCTGCTATTTAATTCTAGGCTCAAATTATTCCCCGGGAAATTAAAATCCCAGTGGAGAGGTCCATATGTGATTACAAGTGTATCACCATATAGATACGTAGAGCTTCAGGATAATGAATCTAACAAAAAGTTCATTGTTAATGGATAGAGAGTTAAACATTATCTTGAAAGCAATTTTGAGCGAGAATGCTCAAAACTGAGACTTGATTAAAAGCTCAATAATAGTCCAGCTAACGACATTAAAGAAGCGCTTGCTGGGAGGTAACCCAGCCAATCACAAAATTTAATTTTATTCGTTTTGATTAATTAATTGATTTTTACAGGTATATGTCAAAGTATCTTCAAGGTAAAATAGCAATTGATTGGATTCACAGAGTTACAAGGGAATTTGGAAGCTCACTGGCGTGAAAAAGCCAGTAAGAAACATTTTGGGCGTTGAACGCCCAAAAGAAGCACCCACTGGGCGTTCAACGCCAGTAAGGGTAGCCATCTGGGCGTTAAATGCCAGAAAGGAGCATCTTCTGGGCGTTGAACGCCAGAAAGAAGCACCTTCTGGGCGTTTAACGCCAGAACTACAGCATCCTGGGCGTTTAGAAAAACGCCCAGTGACAAAGGACTTCCTGGCATTCAACGCCAGAAAGAAGCAACAGCTGGGCGTTGAACGCCCAGAAGAAGCAGCAATTGGGCGTTAAAACGCCCAAAACAAGCAGCATTTGGGCGTTTAACGCCAGAATGGTGGGGAGGAGGTAAAATTCATTTTTCTTCACAAATTTTCTAATTTTTATATTTCAATTCATGATTTCTTGCATAAACATGTTTCAAAATATCATCTTTCAATTCCAAAAATTTTAATCCTAATTTCTAAAAACCCTAATTTCTAAAATCCCTTTTTTTAAAAAATATCAAATGTATCTTAATTCATAAACACAAATCTTTTTCCAATCCAAATCTTTTTCAAATCTTTTTCAACTCATCATATCTTTTGGATTTCGAAATTGCCTATCCCTCTATTCCTCTCCTATCCTTTCTTTTGCTTGAGGACAAGCAAACCTCTAAGTTTGGTGTGATTTGCCATGATCACTGAGCTAAAACTCATTAAGATCATGGCACCTAAGGGAACAGGAAGAGCAAGGATGTGAACTGAAGGAACTGAAACATCAGAAATTAATTCTTGAAGAACCAAGCATCCCACAGACTAGAGGAACATCCACTTCCCAAAATACAGGTTGTTAAGTTCTAATTCTAGCTTTAACTCTATGATAGTATTATTATAGGATTTGACCTTAGAAGTTATATAGGAGTAGTAGTAATTAGCATATCTATTTTGATTTTATTTTCAATTAAGTTATAATTTATTTTTCTCATCATCATCAAACATGAATAAAATAGTAGATTTTTAGAATAAAGAGGCAATAATTTTTTCGAGTTCTTAATAAGAAAAATTCTAATTATTTATATGTGGTGGCAATACTTTTTGTCTTCTGAATGAATGCTTGAACAGTGCATATTTTTGATCTTGTTGTTTATGAATGTTAAAACCGTTGGCTCTTGAAAGAATGATGAAAAAGTGAAATGTTATTGATGATCTGAAAAATCATGAATTTGATTCTTGAAGCAAGAAAAAGCAGTGAAAAAAAAAACTTTTACAAGAAATCATTGGATCAAGAAAAAGAAAAAGCCAATAGCCCTTAAAACCAAAAGGCAAGGGTGAAAAGGATCCAAGGCTTTGAGCATCAGTGGATAGAAGGGCTCAAGGAAGTAATTCCAGGCCTAAGCGGCTAAATCAAGCTGTCCCTAACCATGTGCTTGTGGCATGCAGGTCCAAGTGAAAAGCTTGAGACTGAGTGATTAAAGTCGTGATCCAAAGCAAAAAGAGTGTGCTTAAGAGCTCTGGACACCTCTAACTGGGGACTTTAGCAAAGCTGAGTCACAATCTGAAAAGGTTCACCCTGTCATGTGTCTGTGGCATTTATGTATCCGGTGGTAATACTGGAAAACAAAGTGCTTAGGGCCACGACCAAGACTCATAAAGTAACTGTGTTCAAGAATCAACATACTACACTAGGAGAATCAATAATACTATCTAAATTCTGAGTTCCTATGGATGCCAATCATTCTGAATTTCAAAGGATAAAGGGAGATGCCAAAACTGTTCAAAAACAAAAAGCTACTAGCCCCACTCATCTAAATTAGAATCTGAGCTTCACTTAAAACTCGGAGATTTTATTACTCCTTAAATTCTTTTTATCCTATTTTGTTCATCTAGTTGCTTGGGGACAAGCAACAGTTTAAGTTTGGTGTTGTGATGAGCAGATATTTTATGCGCTTTTTGGGGGTAATTTCATGTAGATTTTAGTATGTTTTAATTAGTTTTTAGTAAAATATTATTAGTTCTTAGGAAAAAATCATATTTCTGGACTTTACTATGAGTTTGTGTGTTTTTCTGTAATTTCAGGTATTTTCTGGCTGAAATTGAGGGAGCTGAGCAAAAATATGAGTTAGGCTGAAAAAGGACTGCTGATGCTATTGGATCCTGACCTCCCTGCACTCAAAATGGATTTTCTGGAGCTACAGAAGTCCAATTGGCGCGCTCTCAACGGCGTTGAAAAGTAGACATCCAGGGCTTTCCAGCAATATATAATAATTCATACTTTTTGTGAAGATAGACGACATAAACTGGCGTTCAACGCCTGTATCATGCTGCTGTCTGGCGTCCAGCGCCAGAAACAGGTTACAAGTTGGAGTTCAACGCCAGAAACAGGTTACAACCTGGCGTTGAACGCCCAAAACAGCCCCAGGCACATGAGAAGCTTAAGTCTCAGCCCCAGCACACACCAAGTGGGCCCCAGAAGTGGATTTCTGCACCATCTATCATAGTTTAGTCATTTTTTGTAAACCTAGGTTACTAGTTTACTATTTAAACAACTTTTAGAGATTAACTCTGTACCTCATGACATTTTCAGATCTGAATTTTATACACTTTGACGGCATGAGTCTCTAAACTCCATTGTTGGGGGTGAGGAGCTCTGCAGCGTCTCAATGAATTAATGCAATTGTTTCTATTTCATTCAAACGTGTGTGTGTTCCTATCTAAGATGTTCATTCGCGCTTAATTGTGAAGGAGGTGATGATCCGTGACACTCATCACCTTCCTCAATCCATGAACGTGTGCCTGACAAACACCTCCGTTCTACATCAGATTGAATGAGCATCTCTTAGCTTCCTTAATCAGAATCTTCGTGGTATAAGCTAGAACTGATGGCGGCCATTCTTGAGGATCCAGAAAGTCTAAACCTTGTCTGTGGTATTCCGAGTAGGATTCAAGGATTGAATGGCTGTGACGAGCTTCAAACTCGCGATTGCTGGGCGTGATGACAAATGCAAAAGGATCAATGGATCCTATTCCAACATGATTGAGAACCAACAGCTGATTAGCCGTGCTGTGACAGAGCATCTGGACCATTTTCACTGAGAGGATGGGAAGTAGCCACTGACAATGGTGACACCCTACATACAGCTTGCCATGAATGGAACTTTACAAACAATTGAGTTGAATATTACATTGCAGAAATTCAGAGGACAAAGCATCTCCAAAACTCCAACATATTCTTCATTAATAAAGTAACAATTCCTTATTCCAAACACTTTTACTTCTTACAATTAAATCCAAATAATCTTATTGGCATCCTAACTAAGATTAATAAAATAAACATAGTTTGCTTCAAACCAATAATCTTCGTGGGATCGACCCTTGCTCACGTAAGGTATTACTTGGACGACCCAGTGCACTTGCTGGTTAGTTATACGGATTACAAATTCGTGCACCATGTGCGTACGCACTTTTGAAGCAGCTTCCAAACTTCATTTTCTTCATGATTTCTCACTTTTTCATGCTTTTCTCTTCACTTCTTCCATCCCATACTTGCCTTGGAAACCTGAAATCACTCAACAAATACATCAAGGCACCACATGGGATTAAAGTGAATTAATTTTAGCTATTTTAAGACCTAAAAAGCATGTTTTCACAATTAAGCACATATCTAGGGAGAATTACAAAACTATGCTATTTAGATGAATAAATGTGGGTTTATGTGATGAAATCCACTCAAATCAAACCAAAATATATCGTAAAATATGGATTCATCAGCGTGCAACTCCCTCCTTGGGCATGTGGAATGTGCAGCTTCTCTTGTTGGCATGTGGCACACCATTTATTCGCATGTAACGCCCTTGTATTCTGGTTCATAAATTTAAAGTGGGGTCTTTAAAACACTCCTCTGGAAACTTGGTCCGGCGTGTAACGCCGTCGCATGCCACACAATGAAACATGATCCTGATGGACGAAACACAGCATATGACATGCCCAGAAGGTGGGTTTCACCCCCATAATAATTCACCAAATGAAATCCATCGAAGGCGTGTGAAGAACTAAAGATTGATAGTTTAGAAGTTATAATAAATTCTCGTTGCAAGTATAGTTTCTAAGCCAAGCAATCAACCTTTCTTACAAACGTTTTGGTTGTCACAAGTAACAAACCCAATAAAAATAATTAACCGAAGTATTCAAACCTCAGGTCATCTTCTCAAGGAATTGCAGGAAAGTATGTTTTACTATTGGTTATAGAAAACAATGTTTTTGGGTTTTAAAAAGGTTTTGAACAAGAGAAATGGAATGCAGGAATTAATAAATTAATAACTAAGAAATCTCTTGGCAAGGTATGAAAATTGGAAGTCCTATCCTAGTTATCCTTATCAATGGTGATGAGAATTATATTTTTACTACCACTAAGTCAACCTCTAACTTTGAAGGTCAGTTAAGTGGACAAATTAATTTAACACCTAAAGTCCTAGTCAACTCCTTAAGGAAAGACTAGAGTTATAGGAATCTAAATTAATCAGCAAAGATAACAATTATCAATCACGATGAGTTTGACAACTCAAGAGTCACCAATTAATCAACCAGAACTAAGAATATAGAAAGCTAAATTAAAATTATAAATATCTGGAATACCTCAAATTATATTGAATGAAGATGTCAATTCTAACATGGAAAAGTTCATAAGCCAATTGGGCAATATAAATCAAATACAGATAAAAACTTCAAAATAGAAGAGAAACATAAATTATTGAACCTGGTACGAAGAAACAATCCTAATGACTAAAAGAAATCCTAATCCTAAAACCTAAGAGAGAGGAGAGAACCTCTATCTCTAAAAACTACATCTAAATTGTGAAAAGTGTGAATTATGAATGAATGATTGAATGATCTGATTCTGCTCCACTCCCAGCCTCTAATATGTGTTTTTTGGGCCGAGAACCGGGTCAAAAACAGCCCAAAAATCACTTCCAGCGCTTTCTGGTTCGTACAGGTCGCGGCAAAGTGACGCATTGAAATTCGCAGTTGCGATGCATGTGCGTCATCCATGCATCCGCATTGCCTAACTTCGAGGCAGATATGATAAACTATATATTGTTGAGAAGCCCCGGATGTTAGCTTTCCAACGCAACTGGAACCGCATGATTTGGACCTTTATAGCTCAAGTTATGACCGTTTGAGTGAGAAGAGGTCAGGCTGGACAGCTTAGCAATTTCTTCAACTTCTTGTATTCCTTCCACTTTTGCATGCTTCCTTTCCATCCTCTAAGCCATTCTTGCCCTATAATCCCTGAAATCACTTAACACACATATCAAGGCATCGAATGATAATAAGAGAGGATTTAAATAAAAGAAAATAAAAGCCAAAGAAGCATGTTTTCAATCATAGCACATAATCAGGAAGGAAAATATAAAACATGCAAATCATATGAATAAGTGTGTAAAGAGTTGATAAAAACCACTCAATTGAGCACAAGATAAATCATGAAATAGTGGTTTATCAGCATGCCTAGCTCACACGCGCGTTCTTTTGTGGTGTGCTGCACACTGATTGTTCACCATGTCGCGCGTACGCTTGAGGCATGCGTATGTGTGACCAAGCAAAAATCCTTAATTGCACGTATGCCTGGGGCAGGCGTACACATGATTCTTCAATTTCTGTTGTGTTGTGCATACGCGTGGGTCATGCGTACGCGCAGCTGCTCAAATTTCCCATGTTGCGCGTATGCTTGAGGCATGCGTACGCGTGAGTATCGTGTGAAGGAGTTTCAAAATGGCATGCCCACTGTTCCTAGCATGTTGCACGCCATGCATGAAACATCTAGGAGGCACCTTTCTACTGTGGCGTGTGACACGCCACTTCCTTGGCGCGTGACACGCTCGTTTCTTGCTCAAATGGCCTTGAATCAAGTCCTTTGTAAAGTTGGCCAACGTGCAACGCCATATTTTGGTGTGTTGCACTATGAGTTCTTTATTGGACGTTTAAAATGCCGATTTCTTGGTGTGTCACACACCGTAAAACAATGGATCCTGGGACTAGTTGTGAGGGTGTGTGGAACGCCCAAGTGTGGCGTGTAACGCCAAGCATGCAGTGCATTATCCTCTTCTCTGGCCCTCTGCCTTGGCATGCAATGCTCCTCATTGGCGTGTGATACGCCAAGTCTCTCTTTCTGAATCTTGGGGAGTGTTTCACACCCCTGTCTAGCGTGTGACATGGTGCAGTATTGAAAGTTCACAAACTAACCAGCAAGTGCACTGAGTCGTACCAAGTAATACCTCAGGTGAGTGAAGGTCGATCCCACGAGGATTAATGGACCAGGCAACAATGGTTAAATGATTCACTTTGTCAGACAAGCAGAAAATGGTGTTTGAGAGTTTAATTGTATTAAACAGTAAATTCAAAGAATTAGAAAGCAAGCAGTAAACGGATTGTGAAGGTTATATAAGAGAACAATTAAGGTTTCAGAGTTGTTTATTTTTCGGATTTCTATCTCTTACCAACTATTTTAATCATGCAAGATTCAATTTGTGACAAACTATATTTGACAAAACCTTAATTCCTTAGTAATTTAGTCTCCTCTAACCTAGTTAACTGCCAATTCCTTGGTCACTTAATTTCAATTAGAGGTTTAAGTCCAATTCTAGTTTATGTTCCACAAAAATCCTAATTAGCCAAATATAAGAGGATTATATGTCACGTATCCCATTCAATCTAGATAATTAGTGATTTAGGAGATTTGTTTTCAAGCTGTTGTTCAAGTAAATTACTTTTTCAAGATTTAGCAAGAACACAATAAGAATGAGGTATTCTTCCGATCTACCCAAATCCTTAAGATGAAGAATGAAAACAAATCCTTGAAATTGAAATCAACACATTAATTAAAATAGAAGAGTAATAGTATTAATCTATAGAATAAATAGAGCTCCTAACCTAAACAATGGAGGTTTAGTTTCTCATGGCTCAGAGAAAAAAATAAGGTTTCAAAGTGTAAACTATAGAATGAGGTGTGTGAGAGAGAAGAGAGCTCGAAGGACTGAATCTTTTTCCTTTTATATCTAACCTAATTAATGTAAGATATATTTTCTAAAACTAAATAATATATTTTCCTATTTTACATAAAATAAAGTCTTAATCAAAATAATAGAAGATCTCGTTGCTGGCTTGCTGTATAGGTGTGGGGATCATCCTGGATACTGAAGCTTGCGCCAAACATGGTCTGGGCCAAGTTTGGCACCGTGGTGACCGCGCTGAATTGTGGCATCATCTTGATCTTGATGCCAAACTTGGATATCCCAAGTTTGTCACCACCATGTGATGGCGGAGAATTGGATTCCGCACAAACTAACCGGCAAGTGTACCAGGTCGTATCAAGTAGTAAAACTCACAAAAGTGAGGTCGATCCCACAGTGATTGATGGATCAAGCAATTTTAGTTGGGTGATTAATGTAGTCAGGCTGACAGTTGGTGATTTCAGTGAAAATTGATTAACAGAAGATGGATTGCAAGAAATTAAAATGCTAAATGTAAATTGCTTGAAATGTAAAGTGCTGGAAGTAAATTGGCAGAAACCTAAAAGGCAAGAAAAGTAAATTGCTGAAACTTAAAGGGCAAGAACTAAATGAGCTGAATCTCAAATTGCAAGGAATGTAAATAACTGAATCTTAAAGTGCAAGAAATTAAAATTGCAGAATCTAAATTGCAGTGAAACTTAAATTGCATGAATTATAAAGAGAAATGGGGGCAGGAAATCAAAACAGCAATGAACAATTCAAATTGAAGTGAAATTAGAGAGATCTAAATTGAGAAAATTCAAAGAAAATGATTCGTCAGGGATTGGAGATATCTGATAAACCACTATTTTATGGTTTATCTTGTGCTCAATTGAGTGGTTTTTATCAAGCCTTTGCACAGTTATTCATACTATTTGCATGGTTTTACAATTCCTTCCAAGAATTTTTTCTATGATTGAAAACTTGCTTCCTAGGGTCTTTAATTTGTGTATTTTAATCATCTTTTATTACCATGCGATGTCTTGATATGTGTGTTAAGTGATTTCAGATATTACAGGGCAGGAATGGCTCAGAAGATGGAAAGGAAGCATGCAAAAGTGGAAGGAATACAAGAAACTGAAGGAATTGCCAAAGCTGTCAGATTGACCTCTTCGCACTCAAACGGTCATAACTTGAGCTACAGAGGTCTAAATGATGCGGCTCCAGTTGGGTTAAAAAGCTAACGTCCGGGGCTTCGATTTGATATATAATTTGCCATAGTGGCCGTACAGCTAGGCGACGCGAATGGGTGCTCTATGCGGATGCGTCGTAGTGACGAAAATCAGCGTGGCAGATTTCGTCCCTAGCGATTTCTGGGCCGTTTCTGACCCAGTTTTCGACCCAGAAGACACAGATTAGAGGCTATAAAGTGGGGGAGTCCATCCATTCACAACATAGAAGACTCATAATTTACTTTTCATAATTTAGATGTAGTGTAGGGAGAGAGGCTCTCTCCTCTCTCTTAGGATTAGGATTTAGGATTAGGATTTATTTTATTGGGATTATTTCTTCTTCATCACAGGTTCAATGTTCCTTTACTCTATTCTCTTATACTTTTTCATGTTGGATTTGATATCTTTTATCTAATATAAATTGAGGTATTTCAGACATATGATTTTAATTTAGCTTTCTATATTCTTGGCTTTGGTTGAGTAATTAGAGACTCTTGAGTTATCAAACTCTTTTGTTGATTGATAATTATTATCTTTACTGATTGATTTGAATTTCACTAACTTTAGTCATTCCTTGGGAATTGACTAGAACTTGAGGATTCATATTGATTCATCCACTTGACTTACCTTCATAGTTAGAGGTTGACTTAGTGGGAGCAAAATATAATTCTCATCACCATTGATAAGGATAACTTGGATATGACTTCTAATTTTCATACCTTGCCAAGAGTTTTATTAGCTATTGATTTATTAATTCCTGCAATTTATTTCTCCTGTTCAAACCTTTCAAAAAACCCAAAAATACTGTTTTCCATAACCAATAATAAAACACACCTCACTGCAATTCCTTGAGAAGACGACCCGAGGTTTGAATACTTCGGTTATAAATTTCATTGGGTTTTGTTACTTGTGACAACCAAACGTTTGTATGAAAGGATTTTCTGTTGGTTTAGAAGCTATACTTACAATGCAATTATTTTTTTATATTTCTTTACCGATAGAAAATTCGATCGTAAAATAGAGCTGTTGCTGGGAAATTGCAAACGTGTGCCTTATTATTGGTTATTGTAAATATTTTTTAAATTTTTTTATCTTACCTTATCTTAGTTTTAAATTTCATAAATCAATTTTTTTTTCAAAAATCATATCTTTTTCAAAATCTTATCTTATCCTTTTTCAAAAAAAAAAAATCATATCTTTTTCAAAATCTTATCTTATCTTTTTTTTTTTTAAAAAAATCATATCTTTTTCAAAATATTTTCTTTTTGTTAGTTTTTGTTTTTATTTTTTCTACTACTATGAACTCTCACCCTTTTGGCTATGATTCTGGTTACAATTATGTTGCAGGAAGAGGAGATTACAATGAGAACTGATGATCGGATAATTTATATGCTTTTTGGCATTGTTTTTAAGTAGTTTTTAGTAGGATCTAGCTACTTTTAGGGATGTTTTCATTAGTTTTTATGCTAAATTCATTTATGGAATTTACTATGAGTTTGTGTATTTTTCTATGATTTCAGGTAATTTCTGGCTGAAATTGAGGGACCTGAGCAAAACTCTGATAAAACGCTGACAAAGGACTGTTGATGCTGTTGGATTCTGACCTCCCTGCACTCGAAATGGATTTTTTGGAGCTACAGAACTCCAAATGGCGCGCACTTAACGGCGTTAGAAAGTAAACATCCAGAGCTTTCCAGCAATATATAATAGTCCATACTTTATTTGAGATTTTGTGATGCAAACTGGCGCTCAACGCCAGTTCCACGCTGCATTCTGGAGTCAAACGCCAGAAACACGTCAAGAACCAGAGTTGAATGCCAAAAACACGTTACAACTTGGTGTTCAACTCCAAGAGAAGCCTCTGCACGTGTAAAGTTCAAGCTCAGCCTAAGCACACACCAAGTGGGCCCCGGAAGTGGATTTCTGCATCAATTACTTACTTCTGTAAACCCTAGTGGCTAGTTTAGTATAAATAGAACTTTTAACTATTGTACTAGGTGTCTAGTCTTTTGACCATTCGGTCTTTTGATCACATTTGGGGGCTGGCCATTCGGCCATGCCTGGACCTCTATCACTTATGTATTTTCACCGGTGGAGTTTCTACACACCATAGATTAAGGATGTGGAGCTCTGCTGTATCTCGAGTTTTAATGCAATTACTACTATTTTCTATTCAATTCAGTTTATTCCTGTTCTAAGATATTCGTTGCACTTCACCATGACGAATGTGATGATCTGTGACACTTATCATCATTCTCACCCATGAATGCGTGACTGACAACCACTTCCGTTCTACCTTAGACCGAACGCATATCTCTTAGATTCCTTAATCATAATCTTTGTGGTATAAACTAGAATTGATGGCGGCATTCATGAGAGTCTGAAAAGTCTAAACCTTCTCTGTGGTATTCCGAGTAGGATTCAGGGATTGAATGACTGTGACAAGCTTCAAACTCGCGATTGTTGGGCGTGATGACAAACGCAAAAGAATCAATGGATTCTATTCCGGCATGATCGAGAACCGACAGATGATTAGCCGTGCTGTGACAGAGCATTTGGACCTTTTTCACTGAGAGGATGGGATGTAGCCATTGACAACGGTGATGCCCTACATACAGTTTGCTATGGAAAGGAGTAAGAAGGATTGGATGAAGGTAGTAGGAAAGCAGAGATTCAAAAGGAGCACAACATCTTCATACGCCTATCTGAAATCCTCACCAATGATTTACATAAGTATTTCTATCTTTATTTTTTGTTTATTTATTATTATTATTTGAAAAATCCATAACCATATATTATCCGCCTAACTGAGAATTTCAAGATGACCATAGCTTGCTTCATACCAACAATCTCCGTGGGATCGACCCTTACTCACGTAAGGTTTATTACTTGGACGACCCAGTGCACTTGCTGGTTAGTTGTGCGAGGTTGTGAAGAAAGTGCTGAGTTATAAACGTGCATACCAAGTTGAATACCATTGTTGATGATCACAATTTCGTGCACCAAGAACATGCATCAAGGTTGGGACAATCAAAGATGGGAGGAGCCACAAGGATTTGATAAACCCTCATGGCAACAACCACCTCCAATGGACTGTCAACAACCATTCTGTGATGCATATCAAGGCAATGGATATGGTGAGCACTCTTTTGATTATCAACAACCACCACCATATGCCTATGAACCCCCTCCTCAACATCATTTTGGACCACCATACTCAGAAGCCCCTTACCACTAAACACCCTCATATGATCCTAAGCCTTATCCACCACACCAACCACCTTATGAGCCATATGAACCATATCTAGAACCACCCTAATTTCAACCCAATTACTCCCAGGAACCCCCACCTGCATATACACCATGTCCTTGTCCATCTACCCAAGAGCCATATGATCCTAATCATGCAATCCAAGCGGAACAACAATCAAGGGATCATCTCAAGGAATTAGTGGATCGATTTCATGCAACTCTATATCAACTAAATCTAGCGATAAGTCGATTAGCTTCCCAACGCTTGGACACTCAAAGTGCTCCTATGGCTACATGTGGAGAATCAGTAAAAGAGCATAGCATAAAGGAGACACTAGAAACTCCAATGGACAATGAGGAACATACCTTTGTATTGGAACAAGTGGAGGAAACCGTAATAGCTGAAGAAGAGGAAGTGGTTGAAGATTTAGGAGATGTAGAACCTTCATGGGAAATTTAAATCATAGAACCTCCTTCCAAGACGTTTGAATTTGATGTTGAAGAGGGTATACAACCTCCAAGGCATATCATGGTTGAAGACTTGGAAGAGGTTGATCAAGAGATGGAGACTAAAGAAGCAGAAGCACAGCCTCCCATGCCCTGGTAAGCAATGAAGAAGAGATTAAATTGGAAGAAAGCTACCAAGAAGAAGAGGTTGATATTGAAGAAGCTTGCAAAAATATGGAAAGTGTCAAGAAAGCACTCACGGGAGTAAAGCCTGCAATTACCTTGCCAAAGTTGTTGGAGACCCTGATAAACCACTATTTTATAGTTTATATTGTGTTTAATTGTGTGGTTTTGTCGTGATCCTTACCCACTTATTCATCAATTTAGCATGCATTTAGATTTCCTTCCTGAATTTATTACATGTTTGAAAATTGCTTCCTAGAGACTTTAATTATTTAATTTTAATTCTCCTTTATTCCATTCGATGCCATAACCTATGTGTCAAGCGTTTCAGGCTTTATAGGGCATGAATGAGATGGAGATCGGAGAGGAAGCTGGCAAAAATGGAAGGAACACAAGAGTTTGAGGAGATAACCAGCGAAAAGTGACGCGGTCGCATGGCTCACGTGACCGCGCGAAGGAGCGCAAATCGCAGTGACGTGGCCGCATGGCTTGCGCGACCGCGCGGATTGGAAAGCACAAGCAACGCGGTAGCGTGGACGACGCGAACGCGTGAAGAGGAAAAGCGCCAGCGACGCGTCCGTATGGACGACGCGATCGCGTGACATGCGCGATCTGCATAAACTGCAGAATCTGAAACCAGCGACTTTGGACCCTATTTCGGCCCAGTTTTCGGCCCGGAACAGCAGACTAGAGTCAGAGAATAAGCAGAAACAAGAGACACATTCATTGAGTAGTTTTAGATCTAGTTTTTCACTCTCTTAGGTTTTTCTCTCTAGTTTTTAGAATTTTAATTTTCAATTGATCTTAGCATTGGAACATTGAGAAGAGTTATTTTCCTCATCAAGACTTCATCACTCTAGTTTGTTCTCTTAACTTGGTTTTATTCTTCCATATTCTTTGTTATGTTCAATTTTGTCATTCAGATATTTTTATGATTAATTAATGCAAGGATTATTTCTTTTTAATTTAAATTCCATTCCAATAATCATGTCTTCTTTTAATTCTCTTTCATGTGCCATGGATTCTTTATTTGCAATGCGTGAGTAGTTTCATTACATGATGGGGAGTTGATTAAAAGGAACTCTTGAGTTGGAAGGATTGAAAGAAAAATTTGTAATTGGGTTAAATGTTGGATTGCTATCCTGTCACCGACGCCAATCCCTTTGAACTAAGTGGGTTGCAACTTGTGAACAGATCTAGCATTTCCACTTGTTTGACTTTCTCTTACCTAGTAAGGGATAACCAAACAGAACAACTATTAATTATAAATTAATCTTACAATCACACCATCAATGATAGAGATTCTAACCAATCAATTCCCAGTCAAGGCCTCTTATTTTTATTATTTAAAATTCCTCAATTTGAATCCCAATTTACTTAGCTCAACTCTTTTTGGAATATCTGATTAATAAAACAGCACATCTTTTTGCAACTCGTTGGGAGACGACCTGGGACATAAAACTCCCAGTAATTTTAATTTAAACTTTCAGTGACATATTTCTAAATTGATAGGCAGATTTTTGGTGAGTTAAGAACTATACCTGCAACGTAACCATTTTAATAAATTTTTAATTCACCAGCTTCTGCACTCATCAATTTTTGGCGCCGTTGCCGGGGAGTTGCAATAGAGTGCTTATTTTATTAATTAGAATTTATTTATTTTCATTTTCTTTAATTTTGCTACTATGAGCTGCGTGTTTCTTCTGTCAAATGACACGTTCACTTCCTGATCCGCGCTTGCTAATATTCGATCCTGAAATTGAAAGAACAATTTCACGAATAAGGCGAGAGCAGCGTAGGTTAGTCCGCTCTGAGGGCGGATCTGAAAGTGAATCTGAGGAAGAAACCAGCCCCCGTTCTACTGATTCGGTTGTTTTACGTGCAGAAAACATGGCAGCTAGAAGAATTACCATTCAGGAGGAAGGAGCTCCTGATTTTACACTGCAACCGTTTCAAGCGCATCATCCAGCGGTAGCTACGGATTTTGAAATAAAGACCGCACTGCTAAATTTGATGCCGAAGTTTCATGGCCTACCTGCTCAAGAGCCTATCAAGCACTTGAGAGATTTCCAGGCAGGCTGTTCTACTGTCAGGCGTGATGGCGCTGATGAAACTTCAATTCTGCTGAAAGCTTTTCCGTTCTCTCTTGAGGGAAAAGCAAGAGAGTGGTACTACACTCAACCTCTAGCAAACGTATCCAACTGGGATACACTCAGAAAGGAGTTCCTGGAGAAATTCTTCCCATCTGAAGTTACTGATAAACTGAGGAAGGATATCTCTACAATTGTTCAGGATGACAATGAGACTCTCTTTGAATACTGGGAGCACTTCAATAATCTTCTGGAAGCATGCCCCCACCACATGATTGACAAGATCGTGCTACTCAGCTATGTCACACAAGGTATGAGACCCCAAGATAAGACCACATTGGAAAGTGCCAGCAATGGGTCTATGAAGAAGTACAAGACCACTGATGAAGCTTGGCAATTGATTAGTGATTTAGCTGAATCTACTCGGAACCACAGACAGAAGCAAGGCCGTTCAAGGGCCGTTGCAGAAGTATCTTCTGGCATAGAGACTGCTGCTCTAAATCGAAGCATCTGTGAAATGACCAACCTGCTGAAGCAAATGCAGTTAAATCAACAAGCTCAGCAAACTCAACCGCAGCAAAACCAACAACTAGTTCTACAAAGAATTTGCGGAATTTGTGCTGATTACAGCCATTACACTGATGAATGCCCGTAGCTCTAACAAGAAGACAACATGGTGGCATCCACTCACAACTTCTATGACCGCCCCAACCAAGGGTACAATCAAAGTGGAAATAATAACCATGGATGGCAGGACAATTCAAACCAGAATTGGAGGGATAACAATAATAGTGGAGGCAGAGATAATCAGGGAAATCAGAGGTGGAATAATTACAACAACAGGTAGCAAAATCAACCATACCGAGCATCTCACCTGAGGCAAAACCAAGGACCACCGAACAATCAGCAGCAAACCTCTCAATTTACTCATTCTTCTGTATCTTCTAATGAAGAATTATTACAAGCTTTTGAGAAAAGACAACTGGCCATGGAAAATACCATCGTGAACAGTATTAACGCTAGTCTAAATGGTTTCACCTCTACTCTACAAGCTTTTATAACACAACTTGGTTCAGCACAAAATTCCAGTAACCAACCTTCAAGCACCACTGAAATCCCCTCTCAACCATTACCCAATCCAAAGGGAGGAATTAATGCCATCACCCTGAGGTCCGGAACCACACTGCAGGAGAGGAATCAGGAGGAACCAAGCTCACCAGAATACGCCTCAGCTGAAGAGGTGGTAGAAATCAAAGACGTTGAAGAGGAAGAGGATATACAGGACATAGCTGAAGAAGAGATAGCTCAACCACAGGAAGAGGCACAAAAAGGTGCAGGCACCACAGTAAACACTACTCCCATTCCATTTCCACAACTTGCAAGGAAGCCTAGGAAGCAGCTGGAACCTGATCCTAAAATGGTAGAAATATTTAAAAAGGTTGAGGTAACTGTTCCCCTTTTTAATGTTATTCAGCAAGTACCTAAATATGCAAAGTTTCTAAAAGACTTATGTATCCATAAAGATAAAATTACTGAATTAGAAACTATTCCTTTAGGTAGTTCTATATCTGCTTTAATGGGAGGATTACCTGAAAAATGTAGTGATCCAGGTCCTTGCATAGTTAGTTGTACTATTGGTGGTGTAGTAATTTATGATTGCATGTGTGACTTAGGAGCATGTGTCAGTATAATGACTTTGTCTATATATGATGTTTTAAGGCTCCCTCCCTTAAAAAGGTCGGCAGCTCGTTTTGTGTTAGCAGATAAAAGCATTATTACAGTTGCTGGAGTTGCTGAAGATGTTTTGGTGAACATTAAAGGGCTCACATTTCCCACTGATTTTTATATCTTGGCGATACCTCATAATGATTTTTATATCTATCTTCCAGTGTGATGTCATAGACGAAAGTGTGGCTGAAGTTCAAAAGAAAGAGTTTGAAGAGAGGCACACTGGACAAGGTCCAAGTGTGGGGACCTTCTTAACTGACAATGAGGACACTTCGCCATTTTCACAAGCCCCAGATAACCCAGAGCCTGTCCATGATCAAAAGTTAGAATTGAAACCTCTCCCTCCACATCTCAAATATGCTTACCTTGAGGATGAGCAGAAGCTTCCGATTATTATTGCAAGAGAACTGACTTCTCAACAAGAAGAACAACTACTTGATGTGTTGAGGAAGCATAAGAAGGCAATAGGGTGGAGTTTGGCAGACATAGTGGGAATCAACCCTCAAATATGCGAGCACATAATATTTTTAGAAGAGGGAGCAAGACCTGTCCGTCAACCACAAAGAAGATTGAATCCCACCATCTTGGAAGTTGTCAAAAAGGAAGTGACCAGACTATTGGAGGCCGGTATCATATATCCCATTTCAGACAGTGAATGGGTAAGCCCAGTGCAAGTGGTGCCCAAGAAGTCCGGAGTCACTACAGTAAAAAATGAGCATGGAGAGCTCATAGCAGCTAGAGTTCAGAATGCTTGGAGAGTCTGCATTGATTACAGACGTCTCAACCAAGCTACTCGTAAGGATCACTATCCACTTCCATTCATTGATCAAATGCTGGATCGCCTGTCAGGTAAATCACATTATTGCTTTTTAGATGGTTACACAGGTTATTTCCAGATTCATATAGCTCCTGAAGATCAGGAAAAGACTACTTTTACATGTCTTTTTGGGACCTATGCTTATAAAAGAATGCCCTTTGGCTTGTGCAATGCACCAGCTACTTTCCAAAGGTGCATGGTGAGTCTTTTCTCTGATCTTATTGAGGACTGTATGGAAGTTTTTATGGACGATTTTAGCGTTTATGGTGATCCTTTTAACCTTTGCTTAGATGGATTATCTAGAGTATTAGATAGATGTATTAATACAAACCTTGTATTGAATTTTGAAAAATGCCACTTTATGGTAAAGCAAGGATTGTATTGGGACATGTGGTATCTAATAATGGCATTTCTGTAGACCCAGCAAAGGTGAATGTTATTTCTAGTTTACCTTACCCCTCCTCTGTGTGGGAAGTCCGTTCGTTCCTTGGCCATGCAGGTTTCTACAGGAGATTTCTTAAGGACTTTAGTAAGGTGGCACTTCCCTTATCCAGATTACTACAAAAGGATATTGAGTTCGAGTTCAGTGAGGATTGCAAACAAGCATTTGATAAGCTAAAGACTGCTCTAACTCAAGCTCCAATTGTGAGAGGACCCGATTGGAGCCAGCCATTTGAAATCATGTGCGATGCTTTCAACCGTGCAGTAGGAGTAGCACTGGCTCAGCGTGAAGGTAAAAAGCCTTTTGTTATTGCCTATGCGTTTAAGACTTTAGACACTGCCCAGTCCAATTATACCACTACTGAGAAAGAGCTACACGCTATTGTTTTTGCTCTGGATAAATTTCGGGCTTATTTACTTGGTACTAGAGTAGTAGTGTATTGAACCATGCAGCTCTAAAGTATCTATTGGCTAAAAAGGAATCCAAACCAAGACTTATACGTTGGATACTGCTGTTACAAGAGTTTGATTTAGAAATCAAGGATAGGAGTGGTAATCAAAATTTAGTTGCAGACCACTTGAGTCACCTTGAACATATTAAGGATGATTCTACTCCTATAGATGATAATTTTCCTTTTGACAACCTGCAAGAAGTATCTGAAGTAGTCCCTTGGTATGCACCTGTTGCTAATTATTTAGTTAGCCGCACATTTCCTCCACATTTTTTCTAAACATCAAAGAGACAAGCTGAAAAGCGAGTCTAAATATTATATATGGGATGACCTATATTTATGGAGATGTGGCGCTAACCAGATAATTAGACGTTGTATACCTCAATCAGAATTCCAGTCTATTTTAGAAACCTGTCACTCATCTGAAAGTGGAGGACATTTTGGCCCTCAACGAACAGCTAGAAAAATCTTAGACTGTGGATTCTGGTGGCCTACTCTTTTTAGAGATGCTGCTGAGTTTTGTAAATCTTGTCACCCATGCCAAAAATTTGGTAACATATCCAAGAGGGATGAGATGCCTCAACAATATATGCTTTTCTGTGAAATTTTTGATGTTTGGGGCATTGACTTCATGGGTCCATTTCCAAATTCTAGTGGATATTTTTATATATTGTTAGCTGTAGATTATGTTTCCAAATGGGTGGAAGCAATTCCTACCCGCACTGATGATGCTAACATTGTTGTTTCCTTTGTGAGAAACCATATTATATGCCGCTTTGGATCACCACGAGCGATCGTGAGCGATCAAGGCACCCATTTTTGTAACAGGAGACTAACCGGATTGATGAAGAAGCATGGGATAATCCATAAAGTTACAACAGCTTACCATCCCCAAACTAATGGGCAAGCCGAGGTGTCAAACAGAGAAATTAAACGTATCTTGCAAAAGATAGTAAAGCCTCACAGAAAAGACTGGAGCACCAGACTACAAGATGCACTATGGGCATATAGAACAGCATACAAGACACCCATTGGGATGAGTCCCTTCCGCTTAGTTTATGGAAAAGCTTGTCATCTCCCAGTTGAAATCGAACACAAAGCCTTCTGGGCAGTTAAAGAGTGCAACATGGGGATTGAGAATGCTGGAGCTGAAAGAAAGTTACAACTGCAGGAACTGGAGAACCTTCCCCTAGAAGCTTATGAGAACTCCAGAATATACAAGGAAAAGATGAAAACTGTGCATGATCAAAACATCAAGAAGAGAGAGTTCCAACCTGGAGATTTTGTTCTCCTTTACAAATCTCGACTGAGCCTCATGCCCGGCAAGTTGAGATCAAAATGGGAAGGTCCATACAGAATAGAGAAGGCTGAACCGTACGGAGTTTATCACCTAAGCCATCCTTCAAGTTCTGCACTTATTAAAGTCAATGGACACCGTCTGAAGCTATACCATGGTGAGAAGGTGTAGAAGAGCAAGGAGCTTGAGATCTTCTGCCTGGAAGATCCTTACATAGCAACAGATTGAGCTAGTGGAGCATCCAACTTACGGACGTTAAAGCAAAGTGCTTGGTGGGAGACAACCCACCGCGGTATGATCGTTCTTTTCTTTACTTTTAGTTTTTCTTCTTTAAATAACTCTTCTCCTTATTAGTGCTTTCGTGCTCTTTCAATTACATGTCTTCATCTTTCTTAAAAAAAAAATTTTCGCCGCACGACGCGATCGCACAAGCGACGCGTCCGCGTGGCAGGGGGAGTGAAGAAAAATAAACATGAACAGAAAGTTTCGCAGGAGCAGCGCTGGAGTCGTGCCAGAGGCACAATTTACTCCACGCGACCGCGTCGCTGACGCGACCGCGTCGCATGGAAATCATGGCCTCCCACGCGACCGCGTGCTCCACGCGGCCGCGTGCCCTGCATTTTCGACGTAAAAGGGTGCACAATGCTATATTGTGCGAGAGTGGTGCTGGAAGCACAATCCTGGTCACGCGACCGCGTCGCCGACGCGGCCGCGGCAATTAACTTCTGATGCACACTCACGCGATCGCATTACCCACGCGATCGCGTCACCTTAATTTGGCAATTGAATTATATTGAACAGAGAGTTGTGCTGGAGCGAGGCCGCACTCGCGCCAGCAGCACAATGCAGGTCACGCGACTGCGTGACAGACGCGATCGCGTCCCTCTTCCTGATGCGCATCCACGCGAACGCGTGCCTTCCGCGGCCGCGTCGCATGCGCCGCACAGCTCCACCCAATCAGCCAAATTATCTTATCTTTCTCTTCTCCAAACCCTACTTTTTCTTTCCCCCCTTCTTTCTTCTTTCACCCTTTCCCCTTCTACCTTACCTTTCACTTTCTCTCTCTCTCACCACCATTAACAAGGTTTTACCTTCTTCTTCCTTCTTCTCTTTTCTATCATTCTTATTATAGTATGTATATATATTATTATTTTCTTTTTCTTTTCTTTTTCTTTTCACATCTTTATTTTTCCTTCTTCTTCTTTTACATGGTGTTAGAAACCTTTTGAGTCATCATTCCTCATTATATGCTTGTGGATTATTGCAAATTATTTGACAATTATTTTTCTCCTATTTAAGGGATTGCTTGCATATTCAATTTCATACTTTTTATATCTTGTTTACCATGCATGCCATGTGTTTGTGAAAAAGCCCATATAGCACTATGCACTTTTCTACATTACTTTACTCTACTCTGCAATGCTTGCTTTTCACAAATTCCCTTTCATATTTTATTAATTAAATTTAATTGTCAATACAAACGTGATAGTTAGTTTGTTACAAATGGTAACCTAACTTGGACATTGAATGTTTGATATATGCTACTCATGCCTTTTCCTGCATGCCAATACACCTCTTGCATTCCATTGTCCTACATGCACTTGCTATATTTCCATTGATGAGCTTTTCACATGTATTCTGGACCATGTGTTAGTGCCATTTATCTTTATTGTGCATTGACTATCACTTACAATACCCTCTTCCTTGCTCTATCCCTTTGAATTTAATTTCCTTTCTCTTCCCTTCTTTCAGGATGGCCACCAAGAAAGGAAAAGAGAAAGCTACTTCCAAACCACCAGCAAGAAGAGGCACTAAAAGAGCATTAGTGGTAGAGCCTTCTTCAACCGCAGTCAAGCCCTCAACAAAACGAGTGAAGAGGATAATAAAGGTTGACGACAAAGAGAAAGCCTTTCCAGCAAAGGACACTGCGCGATTTCCCAATCGCTACTGTGAGCATATGTTCCCTATCCTAGCAGAAAGGAACTATAACAATGAATACCTTCTCATCCTCCCGCCCAATATTGCCACCTTTGTTGAGCCGCAAATTGAGCGAAGACAATGGGGTTTCCTACGGAAACAACCTAGGCAGGTCAATCTTTCTTGGGTAGTTGACTTCTACTCTAACTTCTACATACCGACCCTACAGTCTGTTTCTGTCCGGCAGAAACAAGTCCCCATCACAGAAGAGGCCATTCAGCAAGTTCTGAGTCTTCCCCCTATTCCAGCAGGATTGGAGGCTTTTCAAGAAGCCACCCTTCAGCGCCAGAAATACCAATTTGACTGGGACTCCGTTCTCAGAGTCATCGCTTTACCTGGCAACCATTGGATCTACGGATACCACCGCAACCGCCCTAAGGGAATCTTGGCTTCCGCATTTACCTTGGAGGCTCGCGTATGGGCACAGATCATGTCCCATTACGTCTTTCCGAGCACTCATGAGTCCTCCTTCACTGCGGACATGGCTGTTCTACTATGGTGCATCCTTACAGACCAACCTCTGAATCCTTCAAGACACATCCGGAATGTTATGGAGCATGTACAAATCGCGGGCAACTTACCTTTCCCCGCCTTGGTCTCAAATCTTGTCTCAACAGCCGGAGTCTCTTGTAGAGCTGGGGACACCAAAGTCATGCTTCCACGGGATGATCAATATGTCCCTAACGGGAAATACCTCAGATTTTCGGCCGCTACTACAAGCCAGCCTACTGAGCCGGTTGAAGATATTCCTTCTTCAACACCACAAGCATCTACCACTGAGAAATTACTCCAGCAGATACTTGAAAAGTTGGATCGGCATGAACATAAAGCAAAGATGAGGGAGCGCCGTAATGAGCGCCGATTCAAACACCTCAAGGAGCTACTCAAGGGATGCTTCAGAGACTCAAACACCCCGGACTCCACTTCTTTTACCAGCACCGGGAGCCATACTGGTCCCGACTGTGGAGATACTGCCACCAGCCCACCCCTGTTCCTGACAGATGGCACCGAGGACGGTGCAAAGCCTTAAGTGTGGGGAGGTCGGTCAGTACCTGACTTCCGGAGGTAAATTCTCTTCTCTGACACCAATAATTAGGATATTTTAGTTAGATTTTTTTTTCTTCTTTCTTTTATAGAATAGAATAAAGTGCATAGGTTAGGATAGTTGCATGCATGTTCTACTTGATTGAAAAGACAATAAGTTTCTTTTAAAAAAAAATCTATCTTTGGAACAAAATTTCACTAATTTTTTTCAAAGTTTTTTATGATAAATCTGCTTGAGGTGTATTTGGAACATGATGTTTGAGCTAAAGAATACACAACCTGTGAAAGATTTGAGCCTTTATGTATGGTTACTGATGTGTGGAAAACGATCCAACACAAAACTCACCGGCAAGTGTACCGGGTCGCATCAAGTAATAATAACTCACATGAGTGAGGTCGATCCCACAGGGATTGAAGGATTGAGCAATTTTAGTTTAGTGGGTGATTTAGTCAAGCAAATCAAGTTTTGGTTGAGTGATTTGTGTTTAACAAGAAGTAAATGACAGTAAATGTAAAGGGGGAAGGGAGAAGTGCAGTAAATTAAAGAACCGGAAAGTAAATTTACAGAAACTTAAAGAACAAGAAAGTAAATGACTGAAACTTAAAGTGCAAGAAACATAAAGTGTAGTAACTTAAATGGCAAGAAAGATAAATGGCTTGAATATAAAAGGGAATTGAGGACTGGGATTGCAGGATCTAAACCAAGAGAAAGTAAATTGCAACAATTAAGAGAGCAAAAATTTAATCAGAAGCAATAAGCATTTAAACAGAAAGGAAATAAAGTGCAGCAGAGGTTCACAGAAGAACCAAAAGTAAAATTGGGTCTCAGGTCTCAAGAGACTAGGTAGCAGAGCCTAGATCTCTATTTGCCTTCTTAGATCCAAGTTAACAAAGCAATTGACAAGAATTAGAAGAGAAAGCAGTAAAGAAAATGTAAATGGATTCAATTATGCAGAAAGAGAATTGAAGAGAATTTGAATGGGAATTGAGACAGAATTTCCTCAATTTCTCACACCCAAAACTCAGAAACAGAAAATTAGAAGTGCTCAGGCAAGAATGAGGAAGAAGAGAGATCAATTCTCCTCCCCAATTCTCAGGATTCTCAGGAAAGTCACCCAAGAACAATTGCCAAAGCTCAAAAGAAAGGTGAAAGTAAAAGTAAAATTGAAAGTAAAGGTAAAAAGTCAAGTAAAAGTTCCTAATTACATCAAACTAGCTTCTATTTATACACTTTCTATTCTTGGATTTTGGGATTTGGATGGGCTTTTGATTTGGTGAAGAAATGAATTCAAAGGGATTTTTAATTTGAATTTTTGGCCCATTAAAAGTCACTCCCAGGAGGCTGCCCTGCCCTTGTGGAGGGCAGGGCAGAAAATTGGTGCTTGGTGCATGAGATTGGTGCGGCAATGTGCGCAGAATTTGCTTCTTGGTGCGCAAGGTGCTGCCCTGCCCGCGCCAAGGGCAGGGCAGGAAAAGTTGGTGCGCCACGGTGCGTGCTTGGTGCTGCTAGGATCGAAAATTGGTGCGCCAGAATCAAGGATTGGTGCGCCAGAATTTTCCTTGGTGCATAGGATGCTGCCCTGCCCTCGCGGAGGGCAGGGCAGAAAAAATTGGTGCTGCCAGGAGAGGATTGTGGTGCGCGCTGGTGCTGCCAGGAGAGGATTTGGTGCGCCAGATTTGTGTGTGGTGCGCCAAGATCGTGCGCCAATCCAAATGCTGCCCTGCCCGCGCCAAGGGCAGGGCAGAGTTCTCACATTGCTTGTCCCGTGTTTGAAACACGGAGGAAGCACACGCTACAATAATTTCCTTGGTTTCTTGGCACCGCACTCATCCTTAAGTCCTAGCTTCCTCATGGTTCCTTGTTCGATCCTTGTAGCATGCATGGGTGACATTTTTCCCTTGAATTTCTTCCTTGGAGAGCCCGATTCTGCCCTCCACAAGGGCAGGGCAAGGTTCTCTTCCTCTTGGTCTCAAGGCACATTTTGTGCTCTGCCCTTGTAGTGGGCAGGGCAGAGTTGCCTTCTCTTCTTGGTTCTCTTATGTTGCCCTCCTAGAGGGCAGTGTGCCCTTGTGGAGGGCAATGTTGCCTCCCCCTTTGCATGCGGTACGCTTCTTCTCTCTTTTGCCACACTTTCCTTTCCTTGGGCTACACTTCTTAGGTCACGCTTTTCCTTTTCTTTTCTTTTCTTCACCTATAATAAACCAAAACAACCACTCAAAGTATCACTAAATTCAAGAGGCTTATAAATCAATTAAAATTCAATTAAAATTAGCTTAAACCTCATGGATTAACATTAATTTCATGGTGGTTGCTTGATTTAAAGAAGTTATGCATTTTCACTCCAAATCACTTACTTAGGATACAAGAAAGTGCATAAATGCTAACAAAACAAGTGAAATTAGCTTGAAAAATGGGTATATGATGACTTGTCATCACAACACCAAACTTAAATCTTGCTTGTCCCCAAGCAAGCATCAAAACTAAGAGTAAATGGAATGAATAAGAAAAGGATACTTATCCTTATTATGCAGATAGCAGAACTTGATCTATGGGGCATTTATGCAGACAATGACAACTCAAATTATTGTTCTTGTTACATAATATACATTTTGCATCAAAGGTTTGCTAAACTTGCTGTTATAAGACTCACTTTTTGATTCCTCCCTTGCTAACTTTTCTTGGCTTATAATGCTTTAACAAGCTTATTATTCTGTTAGAGGTTGGGTGTCAAATGCTGCAGCATAGCCTTTGGCTTTATTTTCTTTTCTTTTTGCTCAACATCTTTCCACCACAGACACATGGCTCACTAATTCTTCCTAGGATCATTGATGCCCAACATCTCTTTGGATAACTAAATGTTCTGTATCTAAGTTGCTCTTTATTGTGGATTTTCAATTGGCCATCCCAAATCAGTTGATCTAAGTGACCGGGTTTTAAAATACCCCTTAGAATTTACTCATCCAAGCAGGTCTTAGTACAAGAACACCACAGGCATATGTCCTAAGATTCAAGCTATTGGTGTCCAACCTTTATTCTTTGTTTTTCTTGCCATTTTGGCTTTTTCTTTCCCTTTTCTTTCTGTTTTTGTTACCAAGGGCTTTTTCATTATTGATAGGAGTTTTTATAACAGCAAGCTAACTCACAATTGGATGAGAATGATATTATGCAACAATTATTTCATGAGTTATGCATTTAATCAAACACATATACCACCACCAACTTCCATTCATACTTATGCAACATTGGATATTTCACTTTTCAATTCAAACCAAACTCTTTTATTTAAGCATATGGGAAACAAAGCACTTTTTAAGCTAAGTCATGGATACAAGCATTATGCAGACTTATCATTTTTCTAGCTATTTATTAACTAACTAAAATGAAAAGCAAAGAACAGAAAATGCATAAAGTAAAAGAAATAAATGATGGAGGCATATCATGTTTCAGACATGCATCTCCTTATTAGAGACATGAAAGAGGAAGTATGAAAGAACTTTGCCACCTTCTAATGGTCATGGCTGCTGCTTGATTCTCCCTTCTTCTTCTTTCTCTTCCCTGTCTTGGAGTAATCTCGGATCTCTTCACCAGGACATCTTCTACCCCAAACAGAATCTAAGAGTCCTTTGAGCCCAAAATCTTCCAATCTGTTAAAGGTTGACTCAGTGTATTGATGAGATCTTGCTTGTTGCTTGGCTAAGAATTCAGGGCATTGTTCAAATGGCTTGATCTCAGGATTGAGTGTTGGCAAATTGTGGGTCAAGTACTCCAACCTTGCTTGCATGTTTTCATCATACTCCATTCTTTGTACGTGTCTAACTTCTCCCATGGTATGATGAACATTCTTCCATTGATACAGGTTGTGACTATATTCCTCTGCTTTAGCTTGACTAAAATACAGCTTATCATATGATTCTTTGAATTCTTTGTATTACTCTTTTTGCCCTTCAAGAATCTGTGCTTGAAATTCTTGCTGCTGAGTCATCATTTGTTGTTGCCATCTCTCTTGTTTCTCCTCCATTTGATGCTGCCAAGCCTCTCGTTCCTCTTTTTCTTTCAAAAATTGCTCCATAAATTCAGGATGGGGCTCTAGATATTTCACTTGGCCCTCCTGATTTTGGCCTTCTTGGGCCTGCATGAGTTGATTTTGACCTTGTTGAGCCTGCATGAGTTGCTGAGATAGTTCTTCAATTGATCTTTGCAATTGGCTCATATCTATGGCATCATAAGCTTGATTTCGTCCTTCCTCTCTTTGTGCTCTCCTTTGTCTAGGAGCTACTACCCCTTCTTGATCTTCTTCTTCATTCGTTCCCTCCATGCTCTTCTTGGTAATCCATTTCCCTTTCTTCACTTTTGTTGTGTCCTCATCTTCAAAGAGTACGTTAGCTCTGTCACATAGCCTTTGGATGGTGCTTGGATGTCCAAGACCTTTTGCTTTGCTTGTGCTATCGGCCATTTCTTGAATACTGTCGGCTATGAGTTGTGCAATATTGATCTCACCTCCATGCAAGATGCAGTATGTCAAGAGTGCTCGTTTGATTGTGACCCAAGAGGCATTTCCAGTAGGAAGGATAGATCTCCTCACTATTTCATACCATCCCTTAGCCACAGGAGTAAGATTTATCCTCCTTATGTGACTTGGAACTCCCTTTGAGTCTCTTTCCCAATCTGTATTTTCCATGCATAACCCCTGCAGGATCTCATCAAGATTATTTTTCATTTGCATTCTAGCCTCATAACTAGGCTCTGGATAGGTTATGGTTCTCAACTTGAGGGCTCTTGTGATAGCAGCTGGGCTAAAACTCACTTCAACCCCTCTGACATAGCTTGTGTAAGGAGCACTATTTTTGTTTTCTTTTGCAGCATTTGCATAGAACTCCCTGATCATTACTGCACTGATGTCAGTCAGAGGAGCACACAAGAGTTCCCACCTCCTTTCTCTAGTAATTTGCCTCATAATGGGGTATTCTCCTTCCCTCAAATCAAGGCCTTTCTCATAGATGACATTCTTTGCCTCCATGAACCTATGATATCTCCCTTCATGGAATTGGAATCTAAACTTGCGTGCATCAAATGATGAGGGTTCGGTTACCATAGGTTCTTTTCCCGGCCTTCTTTTTGAGCTTGAGGAGGCCATTGAAATTAAAGTGAAAAGAAAGAGGAAGTGAGAGTAGAAGAAATATGTGTTGTGTTTGGGGTGAATTTTGGTTCGGTTTTGATGTGTGAGGTAAGGGAATTATGTTGGCTTTGGAAGTGGAAGAGAGTATGGTTTTAATATGAAAGTGGCTTGAATAAGAATGTGTATACCGTGTAGGTGCCAACGGCTACTTATAGGTGAATTCTTTAAGCCTTCCAACAAAACCATAATGAATGAATAAAGAAGGAACCGTTAGTGTTCATGAAGGGCCGAGATTGGTTTGCTCATTCAAGGAATGCATGAGATGGACGGCTTGCATGTGTTGTTGAGGCTTTGACAAGGATCTTTCTTCCATTGGCTGCATGTGCCTCGGTGTTCAATGCTGCATGCATGCAAATTTTGTTCCCCATGAGCACGTTCTCCTAGGCACATGTGACCTTCCTCACATAACTCCTCCTAGCCGTGGCCCCTCCTTGAGTTTTGTCTTAACCTTTTTCTTCCACCTGAGCCAAAATAGCTAGCTTAGAATATTAATATAACCGTGGCAACTTATTTGCAATAATAAAATAAATTGTTTTGGTTTGCTTAATAGTTAAAATTTTTTTGTGATCAATTGTGTCCCTAAATAAAATGTTAAAAGTTGGTGAACACCAAACTTATCTTTTATTGAGGAGATGGCTTATCAATGCAAACCGTTCTCACAATTGATGCACTTTTAAAACAAATTTGATGTATGATCCCTTGTCTGTATGGTTTTGAGTCCATGATTGGGAAATGATCTTCTGAACATTGTTGCACATGCAGACACCAAAATTAGTGTTTGGTCACATGCTTTATCAAAAGAATTATGCATATGTTCTAAGAATAATCCCCCCTTTTTTTTGAAAAATGAACTTGGGTATGCCTTAAGGTACACCAAACTTAGAAGTTTGCCATGTGCTTCAAAATGATATATGCATTTACCAGGCATGAAAATCCAAAATCATATTCAGAGGAATCATAGCTTTTTGAATAAAAGAGAAGACAGAAATCTTAAACCATGGGTTGCCTCCCATGAAGCGCTCTTTTATTGTCATTAGCTTGACATTGACCTCCCTTTAGGGTGGTTGATGTTGATGATGTCTCAACTTGTCACCTCTCACTGTCAGCTTTCTTTGTGTGCCTTGATGCTCAATTTCCATATGCTCCAGAGAAAGTATTTGGTTGACAGTGTAATAATCTTCTGCTCCCTGCTGTTGATATACTAGTTGCACCTTATCACCCTTAGAGAATCCTTCAGTTGGGATTTTCTTGTTCTTCCACCCTTTGTGAGCCTTTTTCTTATTCTTCATCTTTTTCTTGCTTGTTGATCTTCCTTTCTTGACAGTTACTTGAGTTGTGATGCCTTCCTTCTTGCTGATCACCCCTGCTTCCTTGTGAATCCCTTTTTCTTCTTATATCTGTTTGTTTTTCTGTTCCACTTCCTTTTCAGTTGATTGCTTTGGAAGGAGATCATCACTCATTTTGCTTGTTTCTTCATCCCTTTGTAATTCTGGGAAGACTTTCAGGATGATGCTCTCCTCATGCATCCTGAGGGTTAACTCTCCTTGCTCAATGTCCAAAATGGCTCTAGCAGTGGCCAAAAATGGTCGACCAAGTATTATGGAGTCATTTCCATGTTCTGAAGAATCCAAGATCACAAAATCTGCTGGATAGATAAACTTGTCAACCTTAACTAAAAGGTTCTCAATCAGCCCTTTAGGATATACTATTGATTGGTCCACCAATTCCAAGGACATCCGTGTTGGTTTCACCTCCTCTATGCCAAGCTTTTTCACTAAAGAGTATGGGATTAAATTTATGCTTGCTCCTAAATCGCACATCCCCTTGTTAATGAATAGGTTTCCAATAGTGCATGGTAAGAAGAAACCTCCAGGGTCTTCAAGCTTGGGAGGGAGTCCCTTTTTAATGAGTGCACTGCATTCTTCACTGAGCATTACAGTCTCCTTTTCATTCCACTGTCTCTTCTTGTTGATGAGTTCCTTTAGAAACTTGGCATACAGAGACATTTGCTCTAATGCTTCTGCCAAAGGTATGTTGATTTCCAACTTCTTGAAAGTCTCAAGAAATTTGTGGAAGTGCTGATCCTTTGTTTCCTTGTGAAATCTCTGTGGATAAGGTAGTGGTGATGTTGAGCTCTTCTCCACTTGATGCTGTTTTGGAATTGGTTCTTCCATGATCTTCTTTCCTTTCTTCAAATTCTGTGGTTTGTTGTCTTCCTCTGTGAGTTTTTCTGGAGCATTCTTGCCTATCATGTCTTTGTTGATGGCTTCATCATTCTTTGTTGGCTCAGTGTCATTCTGCTTGGTTGCTCCTTGGTTGCCATCCACTAACACTTTTCCACTTCTTAATTGCACGACCTTGCATTCTTCCTTTGGGTTGGGAATGGTGTCACTAGGTAGTGAACTTGATGGTTTTTCAACAGAAATCTTCTTAGAGATTTGTCCAATCTGCCTCTCTAGGTTCTTCATGGATGCTTCTTGGTTCTTGGTTGTCAGTTCTTGGTTCTTCATCAGTTTCTCCATGAGCAGCTCTAGATTGGTGATTCTCGGTGTGTCTTGTGAGATGGGTTGATTTTGGGGTGTTGATGGATGATGATAAGTGTTTTGGTTAGTTGGTTGGTTATTGGGTGGGTATTGGTTAGAATTTGGGTAGTTGTTTTGTGTTTTCTGTATGAGTTTTGGTTAGTGTTTGGCTGGGGGTTGTGGTTAGTGTTTTTCCAATTGTTCTGGCCTGTGTTTCTTTGCCATGGTTGTTGGTTTTGGTTATGGTTGTCCCCCCATCTGAGGTTGGGATGGTTCTTCCAAGATGGATTGTAAGTATCACCATAGACTTCATTTGTTCCAGGATTTTGGTTGTGCATGTATTGGACTTGCTCTTGTTGTTGTTCTTCTTGAGTTTCTTCACTTTGCACCCAAGTGGTTGGTGGTTGGCTTGTGGTGCTCACTGCTGCCACTTGCAAGCCATCAATTCTCTTAGCCATTTGCTCAAATTGTTGTTGAATCTGCTGCTGCATCATCTTGTTCTGAGCTAGAATTGAATCAACTCCTTCCAACTCCATTACTCCTCTTCTCTGTGATGGTTGGCGTTGTCTTTGATGAGCAAAGAAATATTGGTTGTTGGCCACCATATCAATGAGGTTTTGAGCTTCCTCTGTGGTCTTCATGAGTTGTAATGAGCCTCCGGCAGAGTGATCAAGAGCTTCTTGAGCTTTAAGAGTGAGTCCCTCATAGAAGTTTTGCAACTTGTCCCACTCAGTGAACATCTCTGGTGGACATTTCCTTAATAGAGCCTTATATCTTTCCCATGCTTCATATAAGTTCTCGGCCTCTAATTGAGTGAACGTTTGAACCTCAGTCTTCAACCTTAGGATTCTTTGAGGTGGATAAAATTTAGCAAGAAACTTGCTCACCAAGTCATCCCAAGTGTTGATGCTTTCTTTTGGAAAGGTCTCTAGCCATTGAGTGGCTTTATCTCTGAGAGAGAATGGGAAGAGCAGCAACTTGTAGCTATCAGGAGGTACACCATTTGTTTTCACCGTGTCACAGATTCTCAAGAAGGTAGACAAATGTTGATTTGGATCCTCCAAAGGCCCTCCTCCAAAAGAACAATTGTTTTGAACCAGAGTGATGAGTTGTGGCTTGAGTTCAAAATTGTTTGCATTGACATTGGGAGGAAGAATGCTACTCCCACAATGCCTAGCATTTGCAAATGTGTATGAAGCTAAGACTCTTCTCTGTTGTTGATTATTGTTGGCTTCTTCTCCTGGTTGATTGGTATCTCCTTCCATCTCTTGGAATTCCTCCTCAGATTCTTCTTCTCCAACAACGTTCTTCCCTCTTTCAGCTCTTCTTATTCTCCGAAGAGTTCTTTGATCTATTTCGGAGATGATAGGGGAAGATCTTCCTATACCTGACATACAAACACACAACAATAAACACACAGACCCAGAAAGCCAATGAAACTTCAATCTATAGCTAGAATGAAGGTTTAGTTAGTTTAAGCAAAAACTCAAACAGTTAGTGTGTTAGTAAGAATTAGGATAACAGAAAAGAAAAATGCTTAATCTAGACCTCCACTTCACTTAATCATTGTCAATCTATTTCAATCCCCGGCAACGGCGCCAAAAACTTGATGTGTGGAAAACGATCTAACACAAAACTCACCGGAAAGTGTACCGGGTCGCATCAAGTAATAATAACTCACATGAGTGAGGTCGATCCCACAGGGATTGAAGGATTGAGCAATTTTAGTTTAGTGGGTGATTTAGTCAAGCGAATCAAGTTTTGGTTGAGTGATTTGTGTTTAACAAGAAGTAAATGACAGTAAATGTAAAGGGGGAAGGGAGAAGTGCAGTAAATTAAAGAACAGGAAAGTAAATTTGCAGAAACTTAAAGAACAAGAAAGTAAATGACTGAAACTTAAAGTGCAAGAAACATAAACTGCAGTAACTTAAATGGCAAGAAAGATAAATGGCTTGAATATAAAAGGGAATTGAGGACTGGGATTGCAGGATCTAAACCAAGAGAAAGTAAATTGCAACAATTAAGAGAGCAAAAATTTAATCAGAAGCAATAAGCATTTAAACAGAAAGGAAATAAAGTGCAGCAGAGGTTCACAGAAGAACCAAAAGTAAAATTGGGTCTCAGGTCTCAAGAGACTAGGTAGCAGAGCCTAGATCTCTATTTGCCTTCTTAGATCCAAGTTAACAAAGCAATTGACAAGAATTAGAAGAGAAAGCAGTAAAGAAAATGTAAATGGATTCAATTATGCAGAAAGAGAATTGAAGAGAATTTGAATGGGAATTGAGACAGAATTTCCTCAATTTCTCACACCCAAAACTCAGAAACAGAAAATTAGAAGTGCTCAGGCAAGAATGAGGAAGAAGAGAGATCAATTCTCCTCCCCAATTCTCAGGATTCTCAGGAAAGTCACCCAAGAACAATTGCCAAAGCTCAAAAGAAAGGTGAAAGTAAAAGTAAAATTGAAAGTAAAGGTAAAAAGTCAAGTAAAAGTTCCTAATTACATCAAACTAGCTTCTATTTATACACTTTCTATTCTTGGATTTTGGGATTTGGATGGGCTTTTGATTTGGTGAAGAAATGAATTCAAAGGGATTTTTAATTTGAATTTTTGGCCCATTAAAAGTCACTCCCAGGAGGCTGCCCTGCCCTTGTGGAGGGCAGGGCAGAAAATTGGTGCTTGGTGCATGAGATTGGTGCGGCAATGTGCGCAGAATTTGCTTCTTGGTGCGCAAGGTGCTGCCCTGCCCGCGCCAAGGGCAGGGCAGGAAAAGTTGGTGCGCCACGGTGCGTGCTTGGTGCTGCCAGGATCGAAAATTGGTGCGCCAGAATCAAGGATTGGTGCGCCAGAATTTTCCTTGGTGCATAGGATGCTGCCCTGCCCTCGCGGAGGGCAGGGCAGAAAAAATTGGTGCTGCCAGGAGAGGATTGTGGTGCGCGCTGGTGCTGCCAGGAGAGGATTTGGTGCGCCAGATTTGTGTGTGGTGCGCCAAGATCGTGCGCCAATCTAAATGCTGCCCTGCCCGCGCCAAGGGCAGGGCAGAGTTCTCACATTGCTTGTCCCGTGTTCGAAACACGGAGGAAGCACACGCTACAATAATTTCCTTGGTTTCTTGGCACGGCACTCATCCTTAAGTCCTAGCTTCCTCATGGTTCCTTGTTCGATCCTTGTAGCATGCATGGGTGACATTTTTCCCTTGAATTTCTTCCTTGGAGAGCCCGATTCTGCCCTCTACAAGAGCAGGGCAAGGTTCTCTTCCTCTTGGTCTCAAGGCACATTTTGTGCTCTGCCCTTGTAGTGGGCAGGGCAGAGTTGCCTTCTCTTCTTGGTTCTCTTATGTTGCCCTCCTAGAGGGCAGTGTGCCCTTGTGGAGGGCAATGTTGCCTCCCCCTTTGCATGCGGCACGCTTCTTCTCTCTTTTGCCACACTTTCCTTTCCTTGGGCTACACTTCTTAGGTCACGCTTTTCCTTTTCTTTTCTTTTCTTCACCTATAATAAACCAAAACAACCACTCAAAGTATCACTAAATTCAAGAGGCTTATAAATCAATTAAAATTCAATTAAAATTAGCTTAAACCTCATGGATTAACATTAATTTCATGGTGGTTGCTTGATTTAAAGAAGTTATGCATTTTCACTCCAAATCACTTACTTAGGATACAAGAAAGTGCATAAATGCTAACAAAATAAGTGAAATTAGCTTGAAAAATGGGTATATGATGACTTGTCATCAGTTACACTATTTAACCATAATTATTTTATTCTTGTGTGTTTACTTCTCTATGATTGTAATCTATATTTTGTTTTATCTTATATGTCCAATATTTATTATATTTACATGCTTGCACATGATTGAGGCCATTATTTGTTTAAACTCACTTATCCAAATCAAGCCTACCATTTTCAATTACCCTTGTTAACCACTTTGAGCTTTTAAAACCCCATTTGTTCTATATTTCACCACATTACTAACCTTAAGCTGAAAAACAATTGCATATCCCAAATTGAATCTTTGGTTAGCTTAAGATAGAATTGTGTGTGCTAGTTAAGTATGGGAAATTGTGGGAACAGAAGTTGTTAAGGGAGTGTGTCATGAAAATTTAAAGGAAATTTGGATACCCGCTCATGTGAAAATATAAGAATGAAAAATCTATGTGCATTGATAAGCTTTATTTATTCAAAAAAAAAATTCAATAAATAAGGGGACAAAATTACCCCAATGTTAAACTCAGAATTCAAAGATCAATGCACATATGATAGAATTAAAATACAAGGTTGAAACATGAGTATGGGTTGAAAAAGGGAATTTTGAGTAACTAGGCAAGAATTTAAAAGCATATAGAATATATGTATATTAGGTGAGAGCTTAGGTTAATTAAAGATTCAATTTATAAAGCTCACTTAGCCATATGTATATCCTTACCTGCACCTTGGCCCCATTACAACCCTGAAAAGACCTCATGATGTTTGCATTGGTATATTAACTGTTGTTGATTGGTTAGGAGAAAAACAAAAGTTAGAAAGCATGACTAGAGAAGAATAGAGTGATTACCCTATACACTAGAGATTAGAGCGTACATACATTATCAGTGAGGGTTCAATGCTTGAATTTTCATGTTTCCAGCCTTCATAAGCTATCTTCTTGCACCTTTATCGGTTTTATTATATGATGATAGAATTAGTGGAATTTGATTTATAATTGTTTTGAAGGGCTTATTTACTTTTTATCAAGTGGATAATAGTCATATAGTTGCATTTATATATGTATGTAGGATTGCATTGCATTTCATGAGTTTCTGCATGTTCATACCTATTTCCTTGTCTCCTTCAATTTAGCATGAGGACATGCTAATGTTTAAGTGTGGGGATGTTGATAAACCACTATTTTATAGTTTATATTGTGTTTAATTGTGTGGTTTTGTCGTGATCCTTACCCACTTATTCATCAATTTAGCATGCATTTAGATTTCCTTCCTGAATTTATTACATGTTTGAAAATTGCTTCCTAGAGACTTTAATTATTTAATTTTAATTCTCCTTTATTCCATTCGATGCCGTAATCTGTGTGTCAAGCGTTTCAGGCTTTATAGGGCATGAATGAGACGGAGATTGGAGAGGAAGCTGGCAAAAATGGAAGGAATACAAGAGTTTGAGGAGATAACCAGCGAAAAGTGACGCGGTCACATGGCTCACGCTACCGCGCGAAGGAGCACAAATCGCAGTGACGCGGCCGCATGGCTTGCACGGCCACGCGGATTGGAAAGCACAAGCAACACGGTAGCGTGGATGACGCGAACGCGTGAAGAGGAAAAGCGCCAGCGACGCGTCCGCATAGACGTTGCGATCGCGTGACATGCGCGATCTGCATAAACTGCAGAATCTAAAACCAGCGACTTCGGACCCTATTTCGGCTCAGTTTTCGGCCCGGAACAGCAGACTAGAGTTAGAGAATATGCAGAAACAAGAGACACATTCATTGAGTAGTTTTAGATCTAGTTTTTCACTCTCTTAGGTTTTTCTCTCTAGTTTTTAGAATTTTAATTTTCAATTGATCTTAGCATTGGAACATTGAGAAGAGTTATTTTCCTCATCAAGACTTCATCACTCTAGTTTGTTCTCTTAACTTGGTTTTATTCTTCCATGTTCTTTGTTATGTTCAATTTTGTCATTCAGATATTTTTATGATTAATTAATGCAAGGATTATTTCTTTTTAATTTAAATTCCATTCCAATAATCATGTCTTCTTTTAATTCTCTTTCATGTGCCATGGATTCTTTATTTGCAATGCGTGAGTAGTTTCATTACTTGATGGGGAGTTGATTAAAAGGAACTCTTGAGTTGGAAGGATTGAAAGAAAAATTTGTAATTGGGTTAAATGTTGGATTGCTATCCTGTCACCGACGCCAATCCCTTTGAACTAAGTGGGTTGCAATTTGTGAACAGATCTAGCATTTCCACTTGTTTGACTTTCTCTTACCTAGTAAGGGATAACCAAACAGAACAACTATTAATTATAAATTAATCTTACAATCACACCATCAATGATAGAGATTCTAACCAATCAATTCCCAGTCAAGGCCTCTTATTTTTATTATTTAAAATTCCTCAATTTGAATCCCAATTTACATAGCTCAACTCTTTTTGGAATATCTGATTAATAAAACAGCACATTTTTTTGCAACTCGTTGGGAGACGACCTGGGACTTAAAACTCCCAGTAATTTTAATTTAAACTTTCAGTGACATATTTCTAAATTGATAGGCAGATTTTCGGTGAGTTAAGAACTATACCTGCAACGTAACCATTTTAATAAATTTTTAATTCACCAGCTTCTGCACTCATCAGACCCCTCCCCCTAAGTTGCCATCATCCTTCACAACATTCAAGTGGGTAAAATTCATATCCCTTAGCTTTCTAATTCTACTTGAATATGGGCTACTGGAGACGGATGGTCAACTTAGATCTCTTTGTGGCATTAAGAGTAAGAGGAAGATGGTCAGTGGTAAGAATTGTCCTGCAAGGTTCATTATGGTTGGAAGCTTTAAGTTTAAACGCAAAGGTTGGTGTAGAGCTCAATTGAGTGGGTCTAGGAAGTTGTTTGGATGCTTCAGTGAGAATTCTAACGCTGAACCACCCGGATGGAATCATGATAATCGACTTGAAAACGGGTGTAGAAACAAGATTTGGGATCCGGGAATATATGTGGATCAATTTTGAGAGCTCAAAGCTTGCGAAGAACTCCATCAAAGCTTGAGGAATTTACTTGGTATTGATAGGGCTTATTAGAAGTCCAAGCATTGGTTGAAGTTCAAGACGAGTTCAAGCACAAGCCGCTATGACAAGGAGCTCACCAAATGTCCAACTTAAGGACTTTAACTAAAAGTGCTAGGTGGGAGACAACCCACCATGGTATGATTGTCCTGTTTTCAATTTTAATTCTAGTCTGTTTTGTTTGTTTTTGAGTTTTGATTGGACCTGGAATCATGCATAACATTCATATTAGCATTGCATTATGCATACATCATTAAAAAATGGCACACAACGTGACAGCGTCACCGATGCATCCGCGTCATATGTGCCTTAAGGAAGAAAAGATATTTTATAGAGAGTCACACAAGAGCGTGGCTGGAGGCGTGCCTTAGGCACAACCATGCCCACGCGAACGCGTCGCTGACGAGTCTGCGTCATTTTGAAAAAATGCCTCCCACGCGTCTGCGTCACCCACGCGAACGCGTGCCCTAAAAAAATCGACGTAAAAAGGGTGTATGGCAGTAAGTTGTGATGGAGTAGGGCTGGAACCGTGCTAGAAGCACAAGCCCTACCACACAAATGCGTGCCCCACGCATTCGCGCCATTTTTCAAAACAAGGCCAACCACGCGATCGCGTCTACCACGTGACCGCGTCACCCCAAAATTTGGCAATATGAGTTTCAAACAGAGAGTTGTGCGACTGCGAGGCTGCCCTCGCGCTAATGGCACAAATAGACCCACGCGACCGCGTGGATGACGTGTCCGCGTCATTTCATAGAAGCGCTATCTGCGCGAATGTGTCACTCACGCGTCCGCATCACAAGCGGAGCACAGCTTATCCAGAGCAGCCAAATATCTTATATTTTCTTCCCCATATCTAAATCTTTTCTTTCCTTCTTATTTCTTTCTTCCTCCTTTCTTACTTTCTTTTTCTTTTCCTTTGGTGTTAAAATTCTCTTCTTCAACTATTGCATCTTTTCTTGAATTATTCTGGTGTTTCATGACTTGTTTTATTCTGGTTGGGTTCATAAGTCAATGCTAATTTTTGTAATACTGATATTCCTTTTGCATTGATATGCACTTACACTATCTTGCATTACCCACACTCTCTTCCCCATTGTTGCAACTTTTGCACTATTGATATGCCATTTGCTTCCACTATTTTCTCACTTGCATGTTATAGCTACCATGTAATTGAGACCTTTATTATTTGGTATTAACACCCATATTTTCTTTATGTTCTTATCTTTATTTCTGGGTTACTTTTCTTCTTTTTCTCTTCTTTCAGGATGGCCACCGAGGAAGGGAAAGGGAAAGCTTCTAACTGGGGAGACAGGCAAGTCAATCTACACAATCTATAGAGAAAGGCATCAGTTGGAGCAGCCCGTCCACTTGTACATCTTAGCATGCACCAAGGACGGTGCAATCTTTAAGTGTGGGGATGTCAATACTGATCTCCATAGGTTAGTTATTCTCTTATCAACACCAATGTCTTATTTTCTTTATTAGTTCATTGTTGCATTGCATAATAGATTGCATGTGTAGTTGATTGTTTGCATTTAAATACTACTTGGTTGAAAAATAATAAGTTTCTTTTTAAGACCCTATTTTTGAATAATTTCACTAATTTAAATTAAAAACTAAAATTTTTCATGTGTTAAATTTGTTTGAAGTTGTATTTGGAACATGATTTTTAAGCCAAAGAACACACAACCTGTGAGATTTTGAGCTCATTTATATGGTTACATTTTTTAACCATAAATATTTTATTCTTGTGTGTTTTCTTCTCTATGATTGCAATCTTTACTTTGTTTCAGTCTATATGTCCATTATTTAGTGTATTTACATGCTTGCATATGATTGAGGCCATATTTGATTATTAACTCACTTATCCTAAATAGCATACCCTTTCAATTACCTTTGTTAGCCACTTTGAGTCTTTTAATCCCCATTTGTTCTATATTTTACCACATCACTAGCCTTAAGCAGAAAAATAAGTAATTACCTGGTTTGAATCTTTGGTTAGTTTAAGATAGAGATTGTGTGTCAACTAAGTGTGGGGAAACTGTGAGAACATGGGTTGATAGGGAATGTGTTGTGCTTCTACTTTATTTAAATATTGGGAATTTCGGAACCTACTCATGTGAGACCAGAAAAATTAAAAGTCCATGTGCATTGATATGTTATGTTTACTTGTATATTTTCAAAAAAAAGAAAAATATATATATAATATAAATAAATAAATAGGGGACAAAATTACCCCAATGCTAAGTTTAATAAAAGATCAATGCATATGTGATAAAATTAAAGAAAAATTTGGTAGATGAGTATGTGATACAAAAGTGGGAATTATGGGTAGCTAGGCATGATTTTAGAAGTTATATAGAATGTATGTATGTTAGGTGATAGCTTAGGTTACTCAAAGATTCAATTATTAGCTCACTTAGCCATATATATATATCATAACCTTTACCTTAGCCCCATTACAACCTTGAAAAGACCTCATGATGTTTGCATTGGTACATTAAATACTTGTTGATTGGTTAGATGAAGAACAACGTTTAGAAAGCATGATTAGAGAAGAGTAGAGTGAATTACCCTATACACTTGAGAGATTAGAGTGCATATACACTACCAGTGAGGGTTCAATGCTTGATTCTATGTTCCCTGCTTTCATGAGCTATCTTCTCACAAGTTTACTTGTCTTTTATTATATGATTTGAATTAGTGGAATTTAAATTAATTTTGTCTTGGAGAACTTGTTTACTTTTAACCAAGTAGGTAGAAACATTTTGCATGTAGTTGCATTCATATACATAGGTTGTATTTCATACTCTCTATCATTCCTCTTCACTCCTTTACAGCTTCTCTTGAGCTTAGCATGAGAACATGCTAATGTTTAAGTGTGGGGAGGTTGATAAATCACTATTTTATGATTTATCTTGTTCTCAATTGAGTGGTTTTTATCAAGCCTTTGCACACTTATGCATACTATTTGCATGGTTTTACAATTCCTTTCCAAAATTTGTTCTATAATTGAAAACTTGCTTCTTAGAGTCTTTAATTTGTGTATTTTAATAATCTCTTATTACCATTCGATGCCTTGATATGTGTGTTAAGTGATTTCAGAGATTACAGGGCAGGAATGACTCAGAAGATGGAAAGGAAGTGATGAGCGGATAATTTATACGCTTTTTGGCATTGTTTTCATATAGTTTTTAGTAAGTTTAAGCTACTTTTAGGGATGTTTTCATTAGTTTTTATGTTAAATTCACATTTCTGGACTTTACTATGAGTTTGTGTGTTTTTCTGTGATTTCAGGTAAATTCTGACTGAAATTGAGGGATTTGAGCAAAACTCTGAAGAAGGCTGATAAAAGGACTGCTGATGCTGTTGGAATCTGACCTCCCTGCACTCGAAATAGATTTTCTAGAGCTACAGAACTCCATTTGGCGCGCTCTCAACGGCGTTGGAAAGTAGACATCCAGGACTATCCAGCAATATATAATAGTCCATACTTTATTCGAAGATTGACGACGTAACTTGGCGTTGAACGCCAAGTTCATGCTGCTGTCTGGAGTTAAACGCCAAAAAAACGTCATGATCCGGAGTTGAACGCCCAAAACACGTCATAACTCGGAGTTCAACTCCAAGAGAAGCCTCAGCTCGTGGATTGATCAAGCTCAGCCCAAGCATACACCAAGTGGGCCCCGAAAGTGGATTTATGCATCAATTACTTACTCATGTAAACCCTAGGAGCTAGTTCATTATAAATAGAATATTTAACTATTGTATTAGATGTCTTTTGACCACGTTTCATCTTTGGTCTCAGTTTTGTTTTATTCTTCATCCTAAGAGATCATTGATCACGTTAGGGGGGGCTGGCCATTCGGCCATGCCTGAACCTCTTTTACTTATGTATTTTCAACGGTGGAGTTTCTGCACACCATAGATTAAGGGTGTGGAGCTCTGCTGTACCTCAAGTATTAATGAAGTTCTATTTTCTTTTATTCAAATCTCTCTTATCCTTATTCCAAGATATTCATTCGCACCCAAGAACATAATGAGTGTAATGATGAAAGTGATGATCATTATCATTCTCACTTATGAACGCACGTGATTGACAACCACTTCCGTTCTACATGCAACCGAGCTTGAATGCATATCTCTTAGATTCCCCAACAGAATCTTCATGGTATAAGCTAGATAGATGGCGGCATTTATGAGGATCCGGAAAGTCTCACCTTGTCTGTGGTATTCCGAGTAGGATCCTGGGAATCCGGAAAGTCTAACCTTGTCTATGGTATTCCGAGTAGGATTCCGGTAATGAATGACTGTGATGTGCTTCAAACTTGCAAGTGCTGGGCGTTAGTGACAAACGCAAAAGAATCAAGGGATTCTATTCCAGTAGGAGCGGGAACCAACCAGTGATTAGCCGTACTGTGACAGAGTGCGTGAGCATTAGTTTTCACTGCGAGGATGGGATGTAGCCATCAACCATGGGTGATGCCTCCAGACGATTAGCCGTGCGAGTGACAGCCGCATAGGATCATTTTCCCGAGAGGATTGAAAGTAGCCACCGCTGATGGTGAACCCTTATACAAAGCTTGCCATGGAAAGGAGTAAGAAGGATTGAGTAGAAGCAGTAGGAGAGCAGGCGTCCTTGAGCTATGCAGCATCTCCATTCGCTTATCTGAAATTCCCACCAATGAATCTGCATAAGTCTTCTATCCTTTTTATAATCTATTCTCTTATTTCTATTTTCGAAACCCATAAACCAATTTAATCTGCCTAACTGAGATTTACAAGGTAACCATAGCTTGCTTCATACCAACAATCTCTGTGGGATCGACCCTTACTCACGTAAGGTTTATTACTTGGACGACCCAGTACACTTGCTGGTTAGTTGAACGGAGTTGTGATAACAACTGGTGCCACAATAATGATTTCATACAACTTAAAGAATAGTGATCACAATTTCGTCCACCAAGTTTTTGGCGCCGTTGCCGGGGATTGTTCGAGTATGGACAACTGACGGTTCATCTTGTTGCTCAGATTAGGTAATTTTCTTTTCAAAAATCTTTTTCAAAAATTTTTCTTTTATTTTTCGTTTTTCAAAAAATGTTTTTCGAAAAAATCAATAAAAATACAAAAAAAAATTAGAAAATCATAAAAATAAAAAATATTTTGTGTTTCTTGTTTGAGTCTAGTGTCAATTTTTAAGTTTGGTGTCAATTGCATGCTTTTAAAATTTTTTCTTGCATTTTTTTCGAAAATCTCATGCATTCATAGTGTTCTTCATGATCTTCAAGTTGTTCTTGACAAGTCTTCTTGTTTGATCTTGATGATTTCTTATTTTGTGTTGTTTGTTGTTTTTCATGTGCACTTTTGCATTCATATTTTCCATGCATCAAAGATTTCTAAGTTTGGTGTCTTGCATGTTTTCTTTGCATCAAAAATTTTTCAAAATTATGTTCTTAATGTTCATCATGATCTTCAAAGTGTTCTTGGTGTTCATCTTGACATTCATAGCATTCTTGCATGCATTCATTGTTTTGATCTAAAAATTTCATGCATTGAATATTTTTGTTGTTTTTCTCTTTCATAATTAAAAATTCAAAAAATCAAAAAAATATCTTTTCCTTATTTTCTTCCAAATTTTCGAAATTTTGGGTTGACTTGGTCAAAAATTTTTAAAATTAGTTGTTTCTTACAAGTCAAGTCAAAATTTCAATTTTAAAAAATCTTATCTTTTCAAAATCTTTTTCAAAAATCATATCTTTTTCATTTTTTTATAAATTTCGAAAATTTCAAAAATCTTTTTCAAAATATTTTCAAAATCTTTTTCTTATCCTTATATCAAATTTTCGAAAATTAGCTAACAATTAATGTGATTGGTTCAAAAATTTGAAGTTTGTTACTTTCTTGTTAAGAAAGGTTCAATCTTTAAGTTCTAGAATCTTATCTTGTAGTTTCTTGTTAGTTGAGTCTTTTTAAAAATTAAATCTTTTTCAAAATATCTTTTTATTAAAATTTTTATCTTATCTTTTTATCTTTTATCTTATCTTTTTCAAAAATTTTATCTTTTTCAAAATTTGATTTCAAAATATCTTATCTAACTTCTTATCCTCTTATCTTTTTCAAAATTTGATTTCAAATCTTTTTCAATCAACTAACTAACTTTTTGTTTGTTTCTTAATTTTTTCAAAACCACCTAACTACCTTTCCCTCTCTAATTTTCGAAAATTCTCCCTCTCTTTTTTCAAAAATTCTTTTTGTTTTAAAATTTTAATTATATTTTGTCTTTGATTTTCGAAAATTACTAACCTCTTTTTCAAAAATTATTTTCAAAATCTCCCTTCTCTTTTCTTCTTCTATTTAATTAATTAATTACTAACACTTCTCTTCACCTCTCTTCATCTAAGAATCCAAACTTCTTATATCCCTTGTATTTGGATTCTTCATTCCTTTCTTCTTCTACTAACATAAAGGAATCTCTATACTGTGACATAGAGGATTCCTCTTTCTTTTCTTGTTTTCTTCTCTTTCATATGAGCAGGAACAGGGAAAAAGGCACTCTTGTTGAAGTTGATCCAGAACCTGAAAGGACTCTGAAGAGAAAATTAAGAGAAGCTAAATTACAACAATCCAGAAACAACCTTTCAGAAATTTTCGAACAAGAGAAGGACATGGCAGCCGAAAATAATAATAATAATGCAAGGAGAATGCTTGGTGACTTCACAAAGCCAACATCCAAGTTTGATGGAAGAAGCATCTCCATTCCTGCCATTGGAGCCAATAACTTTGAGCTTAAGCCTCAACTAGTTGCCTTGATGCAACAAAACTGCAAGTTTTATGGACTTCCATCTGAAGATCCTTATCAGTTTTTAACTGAGTTCTTGCAGATCTGTGAGACTGTAAAGACGAATGGAGTTGATCCTGAAGTCTACAGACTCATGCTTTTCCCTTTTGCTGTAAGAGACAGAGCTAGAATATGGTTAGATTCACAACCTAAGGATAGCCTGGACTCATGGGATAAGCTGGTCACTGCCTTCTTGGATAAATTCTTTCCTCCTCAAAAGCTGAGCAAGCTAAGAGTGGATGTTCAAACCTTCAAGCAAAAAGATGGTGAATCCCTCTATGAAGCTTGGGAAAGATACAAGCAGTTGACCAAAAGATGTCCATCTGACATGTTTTCAGAATGGAACCTATTAGATATATTCTATTATGGTTTCTATGAATTTTTGAAAATGTCATTGGACCATTCTGCAGGTGGATCTATTCACCTGAAGAAAACGCCTGAAGAGGCTCAAGAACTCATTGACATGGTTGCAAACAACCAGTTCATGTATACATCTGAGAGGAATTCTGTGAATAATGGGATACCTCAGAAGAAAGGAGTTCTTGAAATTCATGCTCTGAATGCCATATTGGCTCAGAACAAAGTGTTGACTCAACAAGTCAACATGATCTCTCAAAATCTGAATGGACTGCAACATGCATCCAACAGTACTAGAGAGGCAGCTTCTGAAGAAGCTTATGATCCTGAGAACCCTGCCATGGCAGAGGTTAATTACATGGGTGAACCTTATGGAAACACCTATAACCCATCATGGAGAAATTACCCAAATTTCTCCTGGAAGGATCAACAAAAGCCTCAACAAGGCTTTAACAATGGTGGACGCAATAGGCTGAGTAATAGTAAGCCATATCCATCATCTTCTCAGCAACAGACAGAGAATTCTGAACAAAACACTTCTAATTTAGCCAATATAGTCTCTGATCTGTCAAAGGCCATTTTCAGTTTCATGAATGAAACAAGATCATCCATTAGAAATTTGGAGGCACAAGTGGGCCAGCTGAGTAAGAAAGTCATTGAAACTCCTCCCAGTATTCTCCCAAGCAATACAGAAGAGAATCCAAAAGGAGAGTGCAAGGCCATTGATTTACTCAAAGTGGCCGAATGCACTAGGGAGGAGGAGGACGAAAATCCTAGTGAGGAAGACCTCCTGGGACGTCCTTCAAGCAAGAAGGAGTTTCCTATTAAGGATCCAGAGGGATCTGAGGCTCATCTAGAGACCATAGAGATTCCATTAAATCTTCTTCTGCCATTCATGAGCTCTGAAGACTATTCTTCCTCTGAAGAGGATGAAGATGTGACTGGAGAGCAAGTTGCTCAATACTTAGGAGCTATCATGAAGCTGAATGCCAAGTTATTTGGTAATGAGACTTGGGAAAGTGAACCTCCCTTGCTCATTAGTGAACTAGATACTTGGATTCAGAAAACTCTACCTCAAAAGAAACAGGATCCTGGCAAGTTCTTAATACCTTGCACCATTGGCACCATGAGCTTTGAAAAAGCTCTATGTGATCTGGGATCAGGGATAAATCTTATGCCACTCTCTGTAATGGAGAAGCTGGGGATCATTGAGGTACAACCTGCCTTGTTCTCATTACAATTGGTAGACAAGTCCATGAGACAAGCTTATGGAATAGTAGAGGACGTGCTAGTAAAGGTTGAAGGCCTTTACATCCCTGCTGATTTCATAATCCTAGACACTAGGAAGGAAGATGATGAATGCATCATCCTGGGAAGACCTTTCCTAGCCACAGCAGAAGCTGTGATAGATGTCAACAGAGGTGAGTTAGTCCTTCAAGTGAATGGGGACTACCTTGTGTTTAAGGCACATGGCCATCCCTCTGTGACAAAAGAGAGTAAGCATGAAGAGCTTCTCTCAGTTCAGAGTCAAGAAGATCCCACACAGTCAAACTCTAAGTTTGGTGTTGTGAGGCCACAACCAAACTCTAAGTTTGGTGTTAAGATCCCATATCCAAACTCTAAGTTTGGTGTGGACAACTATACAACATTGACCTGATCACCTTGTGGCTCCATGAGAGCCACTGTCAAGCTATTGACATTAAAGAAGCGCTTGTTGGGAGGCAACCCAATTTTATTTATCTAATTTTATTTTATTTTGTTTCTTTGTTATTTTTGTGTTTAATTAGGTACATGATCATGAGGAGTCACGAAAAAAATCAAAAAAATTAAAAACAGAGTCAAAAACAGAAGAAAAAAATGTTCACCCTAGAGGCAGCGCAGACTGGCGTTCAACGCCAGTAAGATGCATCTGGCTGGCGTTCAACGCCAGAACAGAGCACCATTCTGGCGCTGAACGCCAGAAACAAGCAACAACCTGGCGTTAAATTCCAGGAATGTGCACAGAGAGGACAAACTGGCGCTGAACGCCAGTAACAAGCATGAAACTGGCGTTCAACGCCAGAAACATGCATTACATGGGCGTTCAACGCCCAGAACGTGCACCAATGGGCGTTTGAACGCCAGAATGATGCACGAAGGCATTTTACATGCCTATATGGTGAAGGAATGGTATTTCTTTTCACCTCAGGATCTGTGGATCCCACAGGATCACCTCAGGATCTGTGGACCCCACAGGATCCCCACCTACCATATCCCTACCTTCTCTTTTAATCCTAATCACACTCTCCTAATCCAAATCTCATTTTCACTCTTTCCCATATCACACTTCCCAAAAACCTTCACCAATCACCTCAATTCCTCTTCCCAATTACCCCATTCACCATTTACATCAACCCACTCTTCCCCATAAACCCCACCTACCTCCATAAAATTCAAATTTACTTTCCCACCCATCCCCACCCAAATTGGCCGAACCTATACCCTCCCTTCTCCCTATAAATACCCTTCCACTCTTCTTCATTTTCACACATCACAAACCCACATTCTCCCACATAGCCGAACCAACTCTTCTCCCCCTCTTCCCTATTCTCTTCTTCTTCTTCTACTTTTCTTTTCTTTCTTGCTCGAGGGCGAGCAAAATTTTAAGTTTGGTGTGGTAAAAGCATAAGCTTTTTGTTTTTCCATTACCATCAATGGCACCTAAGGCCGGAGTATCCTCTAAAAAAGGGAAAGGGAAGACAAAAGCTTCCACCTCCGAGTCATGGGAAAAGGAGAGATTCATCTCCAAGAGCCATCAAGACCACTTCTATGATGTTGTGGCAAAGAAGAAGGTGATCCCCGAGGTCCCTTTCAAGCTCAAAAAGAATGAGTATCCGGAAATCCGACATGAGATCCAAAGAAGAGGGTGGGAAGTCATAACCAACCCCATGCAACAAGTCGGAATATTGATGGTTCAAGAGTTCTATGCCAATGCATGGATCACTAGGAACCATGATCAAAGTATGAACCCGAATCCAAAGAACTGTCTCACAATGGTTCGGGGGAAATACTTAGATTTTAGTCCGGAAAATGTGAGGTTGGCGTTTCACTTACCCATGATGCAAGGTGATGAACGCCCCTACACAAGAAGGGTCAACTTTAATCAAAGGTTGGACCAAGTCCTAATGGACATATGTGTGGAAGGAGCTCAATGGAGAATAGACTCCAAAGGCAAGCCAGTCCAACTAAGAAGACTGGATCTCAAGCCTATAGCTAGAGGATGGTTGGAGTTCATCCAAAGATCCATCATTCCTACTAGGAACCGATCTGAAGTTACTATGGATCGGGCCATCATGATCCATAGCATCATGATTGGAGAGGAAGTGGAAGTTCATGAGGTCATCTCTAATGAACTCTACAAAATAGCCGACAAGTCCTCACCCATGGCACGGCTAGCCTTCCCTCACCTTATTTGCCATCTATGTTACTCAACTGGAGTTATCATAGATGGAGATGTCTCCATTGAAGAAGATAAGCCCATCACCAAGAAAAGGATGGAGCAAACAAGAGAGGTTCCTCACGGCCCTCAAGAAGAACATGAGGAAGTTCATCATCAACAAATGCCTCAAGGAATGCACTTTCCTCCCAACAACTATTGGGAGCAACTCAATACCTCCTTAGAAGATTTGAGCCATAATTTTGAACAATTAAGGGTGGAACATCATGAGCACTCCATCATTCTCCAAGAAATAAGAGAAGATCAAAGAGCAATGAGGGAGGAGCAACAAAGGCAAGGAAGGGACATAGAAGAGCTTAAGGACATTGTTGGTCCTTCAAGAAGAAGACGCCACTAAAGGTGGATTCATTCCTTGTTCTTTATTTCTTTCTGTTTTCGGTTTTTAATATTGTGTTTATCTATGTTTTGTGTCTCTACTTCATGATCATTAGTATGTAACCATGCCTTAAAGCTATGAATAAAATCCATTAGTCTTTCACCTCTCTTAAATGAAAAATGTTTTAATTCAAAAGAACAAGAAGTACATAGGTTTCGAATTTATCATTGAATTTAATTTAATTATATTGATGTGGTGGCAATAATTTTTGTTTTCTGAATGAATGCTTAAACAGTGCATATTTTTGATCTTGTTGTTTATGAGTGTTAAAATTGTTGGCTCTTGAAAGAATGATGAACAAAGAGAAATGTTATTGATGATCTGAAAAAATTCATGAAATTGATTCTTGAAGCAAGAGAAAGCAGTGAAAAAGGAAGCTTGAAAAAAAAATAGAAAGAAAAAGAAAAAGCAAGCAGAAAAAGCCAATAGCCCTTAAAACCAAAAGGCAAGGGTAGCAAGGGTCCAAGGCTTTGAGCATCAACGGATAGGAGGGCCTAAGGAAATAAAATCCAGGCCTAAGCGGCTAAATCAAGCTGTCCCTAACCATGTGCTTGTGTCATGAAGGTCCAAGTGAAAAGCTTGAGACTAAGTGGTTAAAGTCGTTATCCAAGGCAAAAGAGTGTGCTTAAGAGCTCTGGACACCACTAACTGGGGACTCTAGCAAAGCTGAGTCACAATCTGAAAAGGTTCACCCAGTTATGTGTCTGTGGCATTTGTGTATCCGGTGGTAATACTGGAAAACAAAGTGCTTAGGGCCACGGCCAAGACTCATAAGTAGCTGTGTTCAAGAATCAACATGCTTAACTAGGAAAGTCAATAACACTATCCGAAATTCTAAAGTTCCTAAAGAAGCCAATTACTCTAAACTTCAAAGGAAAAAGTGAGATGCCAAAACTGTTCAGAAGCAAAAAGCTACAAGTCCCGCTCATCTAATTAAATTAATATTCATTGATATTCTGGAATTTATAGTATATTCTCTTCTTTTATCCTATTTGATTTTCAGTTGCTTGGGGACAAGCAACAATTTAAGTTTGGTGTTGTGATGAGCGGATACTTTATACGCTTTTTGGCATTGTTTTCATATAGTTTTTAGTAAGTTTAAGCTACTTTTAGGGATGTTTTCATTAGTTTTTATGTTAAATTCACATTTCTGGACTTTACTATGAGTTTGTGTGTTTTTCTGTGATTTCAGGTAAATTCTGACTGAAATTGAGGGATTTGAGCAAAACTCTGAAGAAGGCTGATAAAAGGACTGCTGATGCTGTTGGAATCTGACCTCCCTGCACTCGAAATGGATTTTCTGGAGCTACAGAACTCCAATTGGCGCGCTCTGAACAGCGTTGGAAAGTAGACATCCAGGGCTTTCCAGCAATATATAATAATCCATACTTTATTCGAATATTGACGACGTAACTTGGCGTTGAACGCCAAGTTCATGCTGCTGTCCGGAGTTAAACGCCAGAAAAACGTCATGATCCGGAGTTGAACGCCCAAAACACGTCATAACTCGGAGTTCAACTCCAAGAGAAGTCTCAGCTCGTGGATTGATCAAGCTCAGCCCAAGCATACACCAAGTGGGCCCCGGAAGTGGATTTATGCATCAATTACTTACTCATGTAAACCCTAGGAGCTAGTTCATTATAAATAGAACATTTAACTATTGTATTAGATGTCTTTTGACCACGTTTCATCTTTGGTCTCAGTTTTGTTTTATTCTTCATCCTAAGAGATCATTGATCACGTTAGGGGGGGGGGGGGGGGCTGGCCATTCGGCCATGCCTGAACCTCTTTTACTTATGTATTTTCAACGGTGGAGTTTCTGCACACCATAGATTAAGGGTGTGGAGCTCTGCTGTACCTCAAGTATTAATGAAGTTCTATTTTCTTTTATTCAAATCTCTCTTATCCTTATTCCAAGATATTCATTCGCACCCAAGAACATGATGAGTGTAATGACGAAAGTGATGATCATTATCATTCTCACTTATGAACGCACGTGATTGACAACCACTTCCGTTCTACATGCAACCGAGCTTGAATGCATATCTCTTAGATTCCCCAACAGAATCTTCATGGTATAAGCTAGATAGATGGCGGCATTTATGAGGATCCGGAAAGTCTCACCTTGTCTGTGGTATTCCGAGTAGGATCCTGGGAATCCGGAAAGTCTAACCTTGTCTGTGGTATTCCGAGTAGGATTCCGGTAATGAATGACTGTGACGTGCTTCAAACTTGCAAGTGCTGGGCGTTAGTGACAGACGCAAAAGAATCAAGGGATTCTATTCCAGTAGGAGCGGGAACCAACCAGTGATTAGCCGTACTGTGACAGAGTGCGTGAGCATTAGTTTTCATTGCGAGGATGGGATGTAGCCATCAACCATGGGTGATGCCTCCAGACGATTAGCCGTGCGAGTGACAGTCGCATAGGATCATTTTCCCGAGAGGATTGAAAGTAGCCACCGCTGATGGTGAACCCTTATACAAAGCTTGCCATGGAAAGGAGTAAGAAGGATTGAGTAGAAGCAGTAGGAGAGCAGGCGTCCTTGAGCTATGCAGCATCTCCATTCGCTTATCTGAAATTCCCACCAATGAATCTGCATAAGTCTTCTATCCTTTTTATAATCTATTCTCTTATTTCTATTTTCGAAACCCATAAACCAATTTAATCTGCCTAACTGAGATTTACAAGGTAACCATAGCTTGCTTCATACCAACAATCTCTGTGGGATCGACCCTTACTCACGTAAGGTTTATTACTTGGACGACCCAGTACACTTGCTGGTTAGTTGAACGGAGTTGTGATAACAACTGGTGCCACAATAATGATTTCATACAACTTAAAGAATAGTGATCACAATTTCGTCCACCAGGAAGCATGCAAAAGTGGAAGGAATACAAGAAACTGAAGGAATTGCCAAAGCTATCAGCTTGACCTCTTCGCACTCAAACAGTCATAACTTGAGCTACAGAGGTCCAAATGATGCGGCTCTAGTTGGGTTGAAAAGCTAACGTCCGGGGCTTCGATTTGATATATAATTTGCTATAGTGGCCGTACAGCTAGGTGACGCGAACGCGTGCTCCACGCGGATGCGTCGCAGTGACGATAATCAGCGTGGCAGATTTCCTCCCCAGCGACTTCTAGGCCGTTTCTGACCCAGTTTTCAGCCCAGAAGACACAGATTAGAGGGTATAAAGTGAGGGAGTCCATCCATTCACAACATAAAAGACTCATAATTCACTTTTCATAATTTAGATGTAGTTTAGGGAGAGAGGCTCTCTCCTCTCTCTTAGGATTAGGATTTATCTTAGGATTTAGGGTTAGGATTTATCTTATTGGGATTATTTCTTCTTCATCATAGGTTCAATGTACCTTTACTCAATTCTCTTATACTTTTCCATGTTGGATTTGATATCTTTTATCTAATATAAATTGAGGTATTTTAGACATATGATTTTAATTTAGTTTTCTATATTCTTGGCTTTGGTTGAGTAATTAGAGACTCTTAAGTTATCAAATTCTTTTGTTGATTGATAATTATTATCTTTGCTGATTAATTTGAATTCCACTAACTTTAGTCATTCCTTGGGAATTGACTAGAACTTGAGGATTCATATTGATTCATCCACTTGACTTACCTTCATAGTTAGAGGTTGACTTAGTGGGAGCAAAATATAATTCTCATCACCATTGATAAGGATAACTAGGATAGGACTTCTAATTTTCATACCTTGCCAAGAGTTTTATTAGCTATTGATTTATTAATTCCTGCAATTTATTTCTCTTGTTCAAACCTTTCAAAAAACCCAAAAACACTATTTTCCATAACCGATAATAAAACACACCTCCCTGCAATTCCATGAGAAGACGACCCGAGGTTTGAATACTTCGGTTATAAATTTCATTGGGTTTTGTTACTTGTGACAACCAAACGTTTGTATGAAAGGATTTTCTGTTGGTTTAGAAGCTATACTTACAACGCGATTATATTTTTATATTTCTTTACCGATAGAAAATTCGATCGTCAATATCATAATCCATCATGAATCAATTGAGTCTCAACTCCTTTCTCAATCATATGAGTAGATCTATGGCAGTGGATGAAAATTGATTGGATCCCAATTCGTTTGCAATCTAATCTCTCTAATCACAATCAATCTTGCTAATTCCTTGATCTAAGTGTCATGAGAAGAGTTAGAGCATATTCTCTTATCCATAAGCCACACAAATTCTCAAAACCTCAATTCCTCCCGAATGGTGGTGCTTGAATGAATTGTGAAGGATAGAGCTCCGATTCTAATGCTAGTGATTCCCCTTCCGAGGCTCACACAAGCATTCAGTTGAATTAAACCCCCTTTCGGAGTGGATAATTCATAATCAAAACAGAAGATATCCTATAGCTACTCAAGTGGATTGAGAAGAAGAAGAATTTCATTGATTCATTATGATTACAATAGATCTCCTCCCCCTTTTGAATTTGGGGTTTAGTTCATCATTGCTCAAGTAAAAACCAGAAAACTGAAAATTTCAGAGAAATACAGAAGAGAAAATACAAAGAGAATTGAGTGCAGAGTTTCCCAATTAGGATCCCTGACTCTCTACCCTCCCAGATCTCCTTGCTCTCCTTCTAAATCAAATTCTCCTCTATTTATACACTTTCCAATTTAGTCTTCAAGTCCTTGGATTGGGCTTTTTGGCCTTTATTGAAGCAAGCTAGAATGGGTCTTACTAATGTTAATGAGAGGCATTGAGTAATTCATGTTCATGATCTGCATGGGTGCTAAATTGCCTTGGAGCTGGTGTCAACGTTGGTGCTCAACATTTGCGAGAAAACGTTGAGTCAAACGTTCTTTTTGAAAAGAGTGAGCGTTGGCACCAACGTTTGGCTCAACGTTGGTGCACCAACGTTTTTCCATCCACGCGTGCGCGTCGCCCATGCGTACGCGTCAAAATAGCATTCTGCGCGCGCGCGTCGCTCATGCGTTCGCGAGTCTGGCCAAAATCTGTATCCATGCGTACGCGTCATCGATGCGTACGCGTCGATGCAAGTTTTCTAACTCCAATTTTGGGCTTCTCATCGAGGACGTTGGAGGTAGCGTTTGGGGCAACATTTCCCCACCAACGTTCTCTTGGTCACACGCGTGGCGTGAATAGTCCATTTTGCCATTTCACACGTTTGCGCTGCTCATGCGTATGCGAGAGTTTCATATCCACGCGTACGCGTCGATGACGCATATGCGTCGCCCAAAATTTCTCAGCTCCAGATTTTGAAAATTATCGAAGATGTTGGAGGTAAGGTTGGTTCACCAACGTTCCCTCCAACATTGGCACCCATTTTACCAGAACTTTGCCTGCAATGTTGGTGGACCAACGTTGCATACCCCCTTCTCCTCAAACGTTTGAGATAACGTTGGTGAGCTAACTTTGGCCACCAACGTTACTTCCTCTTCTTCTTCCTCTACTTCTTTCTTGCTTCTCTCTTGCCTCTTTTCCACCTATTATCAATCAAACAATTGCATCAAAGTTTGCTGTAATCACAAGGTGTTTGCACCACTCATAACATCAAGTAAAATTTGCATATAACCTTATGAAAAAGCACATAAACAACCATGTTTAATTGAATCAAGGGATGCATGAAATTCCAATCCAATTACTTACTTATTGCGCAAGAAAGTGCATGAAACCTAATGAAAACAAATGAAAAATGCGCGTGAAACTAGCCTAAGATGACTTGTCATCACAACACCAAATTTAAATCTTTCTTGTCCCCAAGCAAGAAGTAATACATGAGAAAAATGAAGGAAAACAGAGAAGCATATTTGTCCTTATTTGAAAGCACTCAGTCTAGGTTCATGGGGTTTCATGCATGATCTGTTTGAAGCTCTACTTAAGATGTCCCCTTAAGTTTTAACTACTATGCTGCTATGAAACCTTGTTATTCACTGATCCTTGATGTTTGATTTTTGTTTTTCCTTTTACTAAGAAACTTATACTTTATTTGCAGCTAAGTGTTCTGTATCTGAGGCAGATTTTTAAGTAAGTTTTCAGTCAACACTCCTGATCCAGTTGGCTCAAGGTGTTGGGTGATGAAGCACCCCTCAGACCTACTAACTCAAGCCTCTCCTTAACACATACACACCACAGACACTTGGCTCACAATTCAATTCTAGAGACATTGATGCCCAGCACCTCTTTGGGTTACTAAATACCTTGTAGCTAGGTTGCTCTTGATAGTGGAATTTTGGTTGATAACCCCAAGTTAGTTAACCCAAGTTACCAAGTTTTAAGATACTCTTTAGAACCTAATTTTTCAAGCAGATCCTAGTACAAAAATACCACAGGCATGTGTCTAAAGGGTTAAGCTATTTGTGTCTATCTTATTCTTTGTTTCTTTCCTTCTTTCTTGTTCATTCTTTCTTTCAAGGAGATTTATTTACTAAGGTTTCCTATACAACAGTCAAGTTCATACTCAAGAGACATCCTACCCTTCATATTTATTAGTGAGCTTGCTGAAGAATCCAACATATACCACCACTTAACCTTATTCTAATTCCTACCAAATTGGACAATTTCACTTTCTATTTCAACATTTTTGTTTATTCAATTGAAAATAAAAGGGACAAGGCATACATTTAAGCAGATGAAAATGAAGTAGACACCTAGACTAGCACACTTAATAGAAAATTAAAGAAAGCAAACAACAAAATTCAAAAGATTGAAATAGAAGTAACTACTCAGTAGGGGTACACTCATACTTCCAATTAAAGCTTTTTCAAATCAGAAGGAATTTAGTAACAATATGATGACATGTCATGATGTCATATTTTTCTATGCTTTTTCATACAAGAAATTGATGGTTAGTGCTTAAATATTGAATGATTTTGTGCTTAAATGGTATATTTTTTTGATCTTTTGATTTTATAAATCTTGTAGGAAATAATAGAAGAAGAAGCAATAAAAGCACTAAAAAGAAGAATCATACTCCCATGGTGGCAAAAGAATTGGAAACAAAGTCAAAGAGGCTTCTGAGTTAAGCAAAGAGGATTTGCAACCCTGACCTCTTCACATTACAAAAACAATAACTTGAGCTACAAAACTTAAAATGAGGTGATTCTAGTGGCATTGGAAAGTTGACATCTAGAGCTTTCCAAGCATATATGGCATTGCATGGTGGACGCTAAATCTGAGGGAGAGAACTTGCCCCGAAAGTGCATAGATGAACATGGTATCAACCTGCAGCAAGGCCAGCTGACCTCTTCACCTTCCAAGAAGAATAACTTGAGCTGTAGAGCTTGGAATGATGTGCTCTCAATTGCATTAGAAAGTAGACATCCAGGGCTTTCCAAAGATATACAATAGTATGGAGTGAACTTCAAGGATGAGCCTCAGAAGCTGGCGCTAAGTTTGGCCTCCAAACTGCTAGCGCTCACTAAAGTGAGCGCTACGCTCACTAAATTGAGCGTTTTCGGCCTCCAAAACATCATGACCATGCCGTCTTCAATGGACCATAACTTGAGCTACAGATGTCCAATTGATGTGTTTTCTGTTGCGTTGGAAAGCTGATATTTAGAGCTTTCCAACAATATATAGCAATCTATATTTGGCATGAAATTGAAGCAGAAGTGAAAGGCATCTTTAAGGCCCAAAAACCAAGCATAGCGCTCACAAAATGGAGCAACTAAGGCTCGAAGGGGGAGTAAGGCTCTACAAGACTAGCGCTAAAAAATCCCAACGGAGCGCTCAACAAAGGCAACACTCAACAAGGTGTAGCGCTCAATTGAGGAAGCGCTACGCTCACTAAATTGAGCATTGTCAGGCATCACCCATGGAAACAGAAGGTGCGCACCAAGCAACATTAGGATAGCGCTCACTATTTGAGCGCAGCGCTCACTTATTGAGTGCTAGGGACATTACTGAGCAACAAGGCGCACCAAAAACTGGCCCAAGGCAAGAGTGAGCGCCACGCTCACTAAACTGAACAGAGCGCTCCACTGGAGCATGGCTCCAACCAAAATTCAACCAACTGCACCCTGATCCATGCCACATAAACCATGCCATCCGGATCCATTCTTTTTCAAATCCAAAGCAAGCAAAGCCCATTATCATCACTCAAAGGCACAAGAAACAATTAGATTAGGAATGTCATTTTGATTGTAATTTGTTTTGAATTTCATTTTCATTTTTCATTTTTGTAAAAGCCTATAAAAAGGCAGATGTTCCATTTTAGAAAGGAGACTGGCTCGGCTAGAGAGCAATAGGAGTAGGAGTAGGATAGAAAGCTCTTGTAAACACTTTTATTTTTTTGCACTAAATTCAATTTTGCTTATGCACTTTCAATCTCTACAATTCTCTTCTGCAATTTCTTTTTCTGCACTTTTACAATTTTCTTGAGCTGAGTTTGCTTTCTGTACAATTTAAATTCTCTGCCTCCTTGCTTATTTTCCTTTCTGAAATTTTACATGAGTTTGCTGTGAGCTTGATTTGTATTTCTAAGCAATTTAAATTTCCCTGTACCTCAATTCCCTTTTCCGTTGATGCAATTTACTTTCATTGTCATTTAATATTCTGTCATTTGTTCTGAGTTCTGATTTACTATCTTCTTTAATTTCCCAGGCCCCAATCTCCTTTACATTTACTGCACTTTACCTTTCTTGTCATTTAAGCTTCTGAAATCAACTTTTCTTGCTGTTTAAGTTTCTGTCCAATTTACTCTCGGTACTTTAAATTTCTTGTCATTTACATTCTGCTTCATCAATTATCACTCAATATTGTTAGCTTGACTAGACTAATCACTCACTAAAGTTGCTTGATCCATCAATCCCTGTGGGATCGACCTCACTCTAAGTGAGTTTTACTACTTGATGCGACCCGATACATTTGCCGGTGAGTTTTGTGTGGAAATCAAACTTCCAACCATCAAGTTTTTGGCGCCGTTGCCGGAGATTGATATAGATCGACAATGATTAAGTGGATGAGAAGTCTAGATTAAGCATTTTCTTTGTTTTTGTTTTCTGTTTTAAGCTGATAGCAAGGTGTTTGAGTTATTGCCTCACTAAGAAATTCTTTTCTGTGACATGAATTTCAATTTTCATTGGTGTTGTGTTTTATAAAATTCAAATGGAGTTTAACTCATCTTATGATCAAACAAATTTTATGGGATATTATCCATCATCACCAATTTCTAATGGTGGCTTGGAATATCACCAACAAATTACAGATCCTAAGCACTCTAATCCTTGGAGATATGTCTTAGAATCACAAGATGAGCAAGAGAATCATATAGGATATTTTCCACCACCACAAAATGATTCAAGTCATTATGATAGCTAGGAATATCACCAAGAAATGATAGATGATGAAGCAATTCACATGAGATATGATCCAGAACCACATGATGATTTATGTCGTTAACCTCATGGTGTCTGGACATGTCAACAAGAGTGTAAACAATCAGTTGAAATGGGACACCTCCCAGAGACACAATATGATCCAAATTTTGATGAGTCTAACAACTACTCATATTGTGACTAGGAAAGTCAAAATTAAAGAAATCTTAGTGATCCATGTTGTGTTCATCAAGAGACATCTTCACTAGAGTGTATTTTCAGTAAATTCATGCAAGATTGTCCCCCAAGGCTACAAGAAGATCCATACTGTGATGAATTCAATAATTCTTCATGTTGTGCTTGGGAGGATAAAAATCAGAGAGCACCCAATGTGTCATACTCAATTAATCAAAAGCCATCATCACTTGAGCAAACCTTCAATTCATTCATGCTAAATTGTCCAACCTCACCTCCCATTTTTCTATTTGAAATTTTTCATCACTTGATTTTGCCTCAACACAAAGCTTCCCTCAAGATCCATTCAATTCATCTCACCAACCATAAAATTCATTCCATTACATGGAAAATTCATCTCAACATTCACAAAACTCATTTCATAACTCACAAGATTCATTCCACAACAATCAAAACAACCTCACCACAACACATCGATATCCACAAAATTTTTCTCAACCTTCATCTTTTGAGCTAGTAGCTGAGGATCTCCTTCAAAAGTCCAGAGAACTATTGGAAAGGCAAGAACAATCCTGGAGAAAACAAGAAATTCTCTTCTAATAGATGGGTGAACACTTGGAGAACATAAGGAAACACTCAGAATCGCTAAGCAAGGAAGATGAAGACCACTTGATGGATGTGAAGGAGGAAGTGGAAAAACAAGAAGAAGAGGCACCTGTGTCAAGCAAACTTTCAATGAAGAATGAGGTGGTGGAGGTAATTGAACCTGAAACTGAACTTGAGATGACAAGGGAACATGAAAACTCACAACCCTCACAAACTTTCCTGAACCAATGACTCTCAACAATTGAATCTGTAATTGAAAAATATGAAGAGGAGATGAAGAAATCTTGGGAAGAACAACAAACCTCTTCCATGAAAGTGCTATTAAGTCAAATATTGAGTGTAAAGGAGGAAGTGAAGGAACAAGAAAGTGAAGAAGACAATCAAGGAAGCTCATACTCAAGTGAAGCAGATAATTACATAGATGAAGGGCTCATTGAACCACTAATTCAAAAGGCTTTTGATGAAGATAATTCTCCAACCAACACACAACCACCAAGTCTTGACATCCAAGAAGTGAAGGCAACTAACAAGAGCACCAATCTTACCCCTGATCCAGCAAGCAAGCTCAATCAAGCCATTAACAAAAGGAAGCTTGCTGAGGAGAGGCCAAGACAGGGGACACTAGCTGATTCATCTCTCCCCTTGAGGTCATTCCTCTTAACAAACTGGAAGAAGAGGAAGAAAGTGAAGAACAACATGTCAAGCTAATGACACTAAAAGAGCGCTTATTGGAAGGCAACCCAACCTCAGGTAACATGTCATTTCTCTGCTTAGTTTATTTTCTTTCTTTGCTTGGTTTCAATAAATTGGCATATGATTACATTCTAAGTTTGGTGTTTCCCTGCAACAAATTGTATTCAGTCTTTATAGATAATTGCATCAAATCAAAAATGAAAGTGTCACACTAAGATCCTAAGTTTGGTGTGCCACTTATTTTATATGCAATTCATTAAACAACACCACTTGTCTGCATAATCATAATACCTTTGCAGTGTTATCTTTCTTTTAGTTGGACAATTCTAGTTTCTCTTTGTTTTAGTCATTTCCTTGTTTTTAATGCTCTATTTTATTAACTGTTTTTGTTAATACATCACCAAGAGATCCTTATTCATGACAGATTCTTGGCTTGGTGATTGTACTTAGCATATAACAATTTCGTTTGTTTAGTTTTAGTTCAAATAAATTGACATATGGTTGCATTCTAAGTTTGGTGTTGCTATGCAACCAAATTTGTTTCCAATCCATACTGGATACTTATATCAATTCTAAGTGAAAGTGTCACACTAAGTTTGGTGTGCCACTTATTTTCTTTATGCAATGTATCATGCACACCCTCTATGTTTGCAATCACAATGTCTCTGTTTCATGTGCCTTGATTGTTATCTTTAATTTTGCTTACTTAAAACACATGTACTACAAACATTTCCTTGTGTAAGACATTCATGATCCTTCTTAGCCCCATAGCCATTGTTCTAATTATTGCTTGGGGATGAGCAAGCATTCTGAGTTTGGCAAGGGAAGAGGAAGAATATAAGGAAAAGGACAACAACAAAGGAAGATGAACCACAAGGTGGTAACGCTCCTTTCTCCTACTACTTATTTCCAGCACTATAAAGTGCATGATTGTCTTTACCTTCTCTGTTTACATGTGTGTATGAATAAGCATTGCCTGAATTTTGATCTTTAACATGTTGCTATGCCACTATGACTACCAACTTGAGTTTTGTAAAGTTCAAAGCAGTAAAGTATCATGATCATAAACAAACAAGGAATTAAAGAAGAACTTAGCATGTGAATACAAGCATTGAAAGGCTAGTATGGTTAATTGTTGCTCAATTGCATTGGATTTTATTTATTTGAAGCTTTCATCTAGGACATTTTATGAAAATTTTTTAAAAATCATGAAAACCTTGAAAAAGCAAATGCAATTAAGGCAACAAAAGAAAAAGGGAAAGAATGAGAAAGCTGAAGGCTCTGAGTAACAATGACAATTCAATTGTTAAGTACTTGGGTGTTTATGTATCAAGCAAAAAGCTTGAAAACAAAATACTTAGAGTCAAGGTTAGGTTCAAGTGCAAATGAACTCCCTCAAAGCTCAAGGCTCTAAGCATCAATGATTAGAGAATAAAGAGAAGAAACAAATAAGCTTAAAGAAGTCCTCTAATTAAATGCTTGTGGTGCTTATGTATCAAGTGGTAATACTTGATAACAAAGCATTTAGAGTCGTAGCTTTGTTATCAACTCATGGGGCAAAGCACCCAAAAGGAGAAGCTAATAAGAAAATCAAAAGCTTGTTTCAAGGAAAAAACATAAGGAAAAGATTTCATAAAATGAGCTAGATAGAAGCATCAATCATTTACATTTCTTTTGTGATTGTAGCATGCATCGAAAACTAGCCTACCATGAACACTAACTTGCTATTCTTGTCACCTTGGATTGTCAGTCTTTATTGCATGATTCTTTTCTTGCTTGGGGATAAGCAAGGTTTAAGTTTGGTGTGACCTGTCATCATGTCATGTTTTTCTATGCTTTTTCATACAAGAAATTGATGGTTAGTGCTTAAATATTGAATGCTTTTGTGCTTAAATGGTATATTTCTTTGATCTTTTGATTTTATAAATCTTGTAGGCAATAATAGAAGAAGAAGCAATAAAAGCACTAAAAAGAAGAATCATACTCCCATGGTGGCAAAAGAATTGGAAACAAACTCAAAGAGGCTTTTGAGTTAAGCAAAGAGGATTTTCAACCTTTCACATTCTTACAAGAATAACTTGAGCTACAAAACTCCAAATGAGGTGATTTTAGCAACATTGGAAAGTAGACATCTAGAGCTTTACAAGCATATATGGCACTACATGGTGCACACTAAATCTGAGGGAGAGAACTTGCCCCGAAAGTGCATAGATGAACATGGCATCAACCTACAGCAAGGCCAGCTGACCGCTTCACCTTCCAAGGAGGATAACTTGAGCGGTAGAGCTTGGAATGATGCGCTCTTAATTGCATTGGAAAGTAGACATCCAGAGCTTTGCAACGATATATAATAGTATAGGGTGAATGATGCGTGAGCATCTTTCCTATCTTTTCCTAGTGAATTTGCATCTAATTTGTTGAGTTTAATAAAGAATTAATTATCTTTTAGCCAATATGGATGCTACTTTGAGTCTTGTGAAATTTTGTTTATTTTAGGTAGCATTCTGCTGGATTTGATGGAGTTTCTGCAGCACAAGAATCAAAGGAGATGGCAGCAAGGAGTGACGCGTACGCGTGACTGACGCGTGCGCGTGATTTGGAGCTTTCCATGGCGACGCGTGCGCGTGACTGACGCGCACGCGTGATTTGAAGAATTGCATAGCAACGTGCGCGAGTGACCAACGCGCCCGCGTGACTTGCGAAAAAGACCATCGACGCGTACGTGTGACATCCGCCACGTGTAGAAAATGCAAAAAAATGTTGGGGGCGATTTCTAGGCTGCTTTGACCCTATTTTTAGCCCAGAAAACACAGATTAAAAGCTGCAGAATGGACAAAACATGTGTTCCCCACCCATCAACTGAAGACCTGCTGATTATTCTGATTTAAATTCAAATCTTATTTTTAGGAAAATATATTATTTTTAATTTTAGATAATTAGATTTTAAATTAATTAGAATTAGTTATAAAAAGGAATTCCATTAGTTAACTTTTTAATTCCATCAGATTGAAACTCAGTACATTTATCAGAATCCTAGTTTTCTTCTCTGAGTCATGAGCAACTAAACCTCCACTGTTAAGGTTAGGAGCTCTGTCTATTGTATGGATTGATTTTATTACTTTTTCTATTTTAATTCATGTATGGATTTATAATTTAAGAATTTTTTTCGCTCTTTATCTTATATATTTGGGTGGAACGGATGTATGACCCTCTTTCTATTTGAGTTCTTGTAAAACTTGGAAAAGCTCTTTACTTGAACAACAGCTTGAAAATATATTCTCCTAAATTTTAATTATCTAGATTTAACGGGATATGTGACATATAATCCTTTTATTTTTGGATAATTAGTGTTTTTGTGGCATATAAACTGGAATTTGATCATGTAGCTTTTAATTGGAATTAATTGACCAAGGAATTGGCAGTTAATGAATTTTAGAGGAGACTAGAAAGGTCTAAGGAATTAGGGTCTAGTCACATATAGTTTGCCATAAATTAAATCCTACATGGTTAAAATTGTTAGTAAGAAAAGTTAATCTAGAAGAATAGATAACTCTGAAACCTTAATTGTTTCTCCTATATTTTATTTTCAACTTATTAGATCAACGCACCAAGTTTTTGGCGCCGTTGCTGGGGATTGAGAGTGATTCACAACTATTAGTTGTTTGATTGCTTAGATTAGGCATTTTATTTTTAATTTTATTAAATTCCATTTTTTTATATATATTTTTCGAAAAAAATATTTTAATAGCACTAATATTTTTAGTAATTTCTGAAATTAAGTTTGGTGTTTCTTAGTTCAGGTCACCTCACTGGGAATTCTCTGCCCTCTGACGTAGAGAGTTCTAATTTTTTTGTCTTCTGTTTGTTTATGCATAGGAATAGAGACAAAGAACATCTCTTAGACTTTGATCCTGAACCGGAAAGGACTTTCAGGCGGCATTTACAACAATCTAGACTTTGTAAGGCTGCAGAATCCACTATGGATCCTAATGATGCTGCTAATGGCAATGTGGCCAATCCGAATGGGAATGAGCAAGAAAGGAGAGTACTTGGCTCTTACTCTGCTCCTACTACAGATCTTTATGGAAAAAGTATTTTGGTGCCTCCTATAGCTGCGAACAACTTTGAGTTGAAGCCACAACTGGTCACCCTGGTGCAACAGAACTGCCAGTATCATGGTCTTCCCCATGAAGACCCAAATCAGTTTATCTCTAGTTTTCTGTAGATTTGTGATACTGTGAAGACAAATGGAGTGAACGCAGAGGTATACAAACTCTTGCTCTTCCCGTTTGCTCTGAGGGATGGAGCAAAGCTATGGCTAGATTCCCAACCCAAGGAGAGTTTAGATACTTGGGACAAGGTTGTTACTGAGTTTCTCACTAAAATTTTCCCACCAAAGAAGCTAATTAAGCTTAGGGTGGAGGTTCAGACCTTCAGGCAAAAGGATGGTGAAACTCTTTATGAAGCTTGGGAGAGATACAAGCTACTGACTAGGCAATGTCCTCTGGACATGTTCTCTAAATGGACCCAACTAGATATCTTTTATGAAGGTTTGGGTGAAATATCCAAGATGTGCTTAGATAATTCTGCAGGAGGTTCATTGCACAAGAAGAAGACACCGGAGGAGACTATTGAGCTTATTGAATTGGTTGCTAGCAACCAATACTTATACTCATCTAACAGGAATCTTGTGAACTCTGAGGCTCCACAGAAGAAGGGTGTCATGGAAGTAGATGCTCTTAATGCTATTCTTGCTCAGAACAAGTTTATGTCTCAGCAAATAAGTCTACTCACTCAACAGATGGGTGGCATGCAAGTCTCAGCTACAACACCCAAAATCTACCTCAAGAGGTCTCCTATGACATGGTAGGAAATTTAGTGCAAAATGATAATTATGATTATGCTCAATCCTCTTCTGAACAGGTCAATTACATGGGGAGTGGTTCTAGAAATCCCAATAATGACCCCTATTCTCAGACATACAATCAAGGATGGAGAAATCACCCAAATTTTGGGTGGAGAGACCAACCTCAGAGACCTCAGAATTTCAACAATAATTCTCAGGGCGGCTTCCAACAGAACAATTACAATAACCGCCAATCTCAGTCTCAGCAGCAACAACAGCCTCAGCAGGCTAACTCTAAATCCAAGAAAGATTCTAATTGGGAGATGATGAGGAGTTTTATGCAGGAAACTAGAGCCTCTATTAGATACTTGGAACTGCAAATGGGCCAGCTGAGCAAGAAAATATCTGAGAGGTTTGCAAATACATTTCCAGGTGATACAGTTGTGAACCCAAGAGAAGACTGCAAGGTTATTCAATTGAGAAGTGGTAAGACAGTTGGCTCTGAGACAAGGGCCAATAAAGAGCTAGTTGAAAAGAAAGCTCCAGAGGAGAAAAAGGAAGAAGTGGAGAATGCCCCTCCAAAGTATGCAGACAACCCGTTCCCTGACTCTCTGGACACATATCCTACATTGCCAAAGGCTCCTGAATACAAGCCAAAAATGCCATATCCTCAGAGACTTCAGAAGGCTTCCAGAAAAAAAAAGCAGTTCTCTAAATTTTTAGATGTCTTCAAGAAGCTACAGGTCAACATTCTATTTACAGAGGCTCTTGAGCAAATGCCTCTCTGTGCTAAATTTATGAAAGAATTGTTGACCCACAGGAGGAACTGGAAGGAATAAGAAACAATGGTGTTAACCAAGGAATGCAGTGCCATTATTCAACACAACCTTCCTGAGAAGATGTCAGATCCAGAGAGCTTTGTAATTCCTTGCACCATTGGAGATGTCACCATTTAGAGAGCTTTATGTGACCTTGGAGCTAGCATCAATCTCATGCCACTTTCAGTAATGAAAAAGCTTCAAATTGAGGAGGTAAAATTCACTCGTATTTCTCTTCAACTTGCTGATCTTTCTATTAAATTACCTGTAGGTGTTGTTGAGGATTTACTTGTTAAAGTAGGACCATTTATCTTTCCTGTTGATTTTGTTATATTAGACATGGAAGAGGAGGTAAAATCCTCTATTATACTTGGTAGACCCTTTTTAGCTACAGGTAGAGCTCTAATTGATGTACAAAACGGTGAATTAACTCTGAGGGTCAATGAAGAATAGGTGGTCCTTCACGTTTTTAAAGCTCTCAAGCACCCTAATGATTCTGAAAGGTGTATGAAAATAGATGTTATTGAACCACTTGTTCAAGAGGTACTGAATGCTGAGGTGCTTGATGATATTCTGGATCCTATCTCTGAGTATGAATTAGTTGAAGTTGATAATTCACCACCCCAGAAGACTATGGTTCACACGCCTATAGCAGAGGAGGAAGCCCCCAAACTTGAGCTCAAATACTTACCCCCTTCTCTGAAATATGTGTTCTTGGGTGAGAATGACTCATATCCAGTTATTATTAGATCTTCCCTGAAGCTTGAAGAGGAAGAAGCGCTTATTTTAGTGCTCAAGAGTCATAAAACAGCTCTTGGGTAGACCATTAATGACTTGAAGGGGATTAGTCCAACCAAGTGTATGCACAAGATCCTCCTTGAAGATGATGCTAAACCAGTTGTGCAACCACAAAGGAAACTCAATCCAACCATGAAAGAAGTGGTCCAAAAAGAGGTAATGAAGCTATGGGAAGCAGGAATTATTTACCCTATTTTTGACAGTCCTTGGGTAAGTCCTGTGCAGGTAGTTCCCAAGAAAGGAGGGATGACAGTGATCAAGAATGAAAAGAATGAGCTTATTCCCACAAGAACAGTCACAGGTTGGAGGATGTGTATAGACTACAGGAGGCTCAACACTGCTACAAGGAAGGATCACTTCTCCCTGCCTTCCATTGATCAGATGCTTGAGAGGTTAGTTGGTGATGCATTTTATTGTTTTCTAGATGGATATTCTGGATATAATCAAATTGTAGTGGACCCTCAAGATCAAGAGAAGATAGCATTCACATGCCCCTTTGGAGTATTTGCCTACAGGAGAATGCCATTTGGACTTTGTAATGCTCCAGCAACTTTTTAGAGGTGTATGCTTTCAATTTTTTCTGATATGGTTGAAAAGTTCATTGAGGTATTTATGGATGACTTTTTTGTTTTTGGTAATTCTTTTGAATCCTGCCTTAAGCATTTATCTCTTGTCTTGAAACGATGTCAAGAATCAAACCTTGTTTTGAATTGGGAAAGATGCCATTTTATGGTGACAGAAGGTATTGTTCTTGGACACCGGATTTCAAGTAAGGGGATTGAGGTTGACAAAGCAAAGGTGGAGGTAATTGAAAAATTACCACCACCAGCAAATGTTAAGGCAGTCAGAAGTTTCTTGGGTCATGCAGGATTTTATAGGAGATTTATAAAGGACTTTTCAAAAATTGCTAAACCATTGAGCAACCTGTTAGTTGTTGACGTTCCTTTTGTCTTTGATTCTGACTATCTGCATGCTTTTGAAACTCTAAAAGCAAACCATACCTCTGCTCCCATTATAGGTCCCCCTGATTGGGATTTACCATTTGAATTGATGTGTGATGCCAGTGATTTTACTGTAGGAGCTATTTTAGGACAGAAGCATGGTAAGCTTGTACATGTCATTTACTATGCCAGTCATGTACTAAATGATGCCCAAAAGAATTACACAACTACAGAAAAGGAATTTCTAGCTGTTGTGTTTGCTGTTGATAAGTTTAGGTCCTATTTAATTGGTTCTAAGGTTATTGTTTATACTGACCATGCTGCTTTGAAGTACCTTCTAACCAAACAGGACTCTAAACAAGATTAATCAGGTGGGTGTTACTCCTTCAAGAGTTTGATATTGAGATAAAAGGCAGGAAAGGGTCAGAAAATCAAGTAGCTGACCATCTCTCCAAAATTGAGCCTGAAGCAGGAATACAACTACCCACAACTGTGACTGAGAAATTTCCAGACGAGCAATTGTTCCTCATTTAGCAGGCTCCATGTGTGGGGTATTGATTTCATGGGACCTTTCCCATCCTCACATACGAACAACTATATTCTAGTTGCAGTTGACTATGTGTCCAAGTGGGTGGAAGCTGTGGCTCTACCCACCAATGACGCCAATGTGGTAATGAGCTTTCTTCAGAGATATATCTTTAGCCGGTTTGGTATCCCAAGGACACTCATTAGCGATGGAGGAAGCCACTTCTGCAACAGACAGCTGGACTATCTTCTGCAGAGATATAGCATCTGTTATAAAGTGGCAACCCCCTATCACCCTCAGACAAGTGGACAGGTTGAAGTTTCCAACTGGGAACTTAAGAGGATTCTAGAGAAGACCGTCAGTGTTTCAAGAACGGACTGGTCTAGAAAGCTTGATGATAAACTTGATCTAGCATAACCTTGATGCTATGATTTTAGGAAATTGCACGATCGGCAAAATTCCTTCCGGCAAGTGCACCGGTTATCGTCAAGTAAAAACTCACAATAGAGTGAGGTCGAATCCCACAAGGATTGGTTGAATGAGCAATTCGAATTAGAAGTTTGATTAGTTGAGCGGAATCAAGATTTAGATGAGAATTGCATAAAGTAAATGTGGCAGGAAACGTAAATTGCAAGGAATTGAAATTGCATAAACTTAAATTGCGAGAATTAAAGTGCGAGAAGCTAATTTGCTGAAATTAAAAGGGATGGGGGTGATTGCATGAATTGAAATTTGCAGAAGGTAAATAGAAAGGGATAGATCAGAGAAATGGGTTCATTGGGGTCAGGAGATATTGAAATCTCCGAATCAAAACATTTTCATCTCTTCCTCAACCAATGCATTCATTGAATCTTGCTTGGCAATCTTATATGATTGGATCCCAATTCCTTGGCTCACCAATTCTCTCTAAAAACAAACAGATTCCCAATCCCTTGGTTTAAATGTTCATAAGAAGAGATGATTGCTCGATCACTGATTATACCACACAGTTTCATGAACCACAATTTGGTAGGATTACATGTCACAATATCCATCCAAACCCCAATCCAATTCACTGTGAGAAAGCTTCTCTAGCATGAATCCTCCATTCCTTTCCCAAGGTTCCGAAGGATTCCAATTATGGATAGTTTCTTTCCCAAGACAACTAACCAATGGAATTAGATCGAGAAGCTTTCTAACAAAATTCAAGAGAAAAGATTGAAGAAGATGAAAACTATTATTGATTCATTGAATTACAATAGAGCTCCCTAACCCAATGAAAGGGGTTTAGTGAATCATAGCTCTGAATTCAATTACAAAGTATGAAAATTCTAAAGTGTCAAAAAAGTTCCCCTCAGGGGCTGGATTCCCCTTCAATCCCCCCCCTTTTCAAATGCAGAAACTAAGGCCTTTAAATAGGCTCCCTAAATTACAAAATGAAAATGAAATTAAAGGCAAATTACAATCAAATGAAAATAAACTATTCTAGATGATTCTTGTGGCCTTGATTTGGTGTTGTTGATGGGCCTTGCTTGCTTGAAGGGTAGAGTGACATAATTGATCCAAAAAGGATAATGATCCATTAAACTACACTCAAACGTTGCACCCCCCTTTCTTGAGTCGTCACTTTGTTCTCTTGTCAACCTTGCCAATTTGATGCCAAATATAGACTATTATACCTCGTTGGAAAGCTATGGATGTCAGCTTTCTAACGCAACTGGAAGCACCTCAATTGGATCTCTACAGCTCAAGTTATACTCCATGGAAGGTGAAGAGGTCAGCTGGCCTGATTGCATGTTGGTACTATGCTCTTCTATGCACATTACGGGGCTGTTTTCTCCCTCAATTTTTAGTATTCACCATGCATGCCATATATGCTTGGAAAGCTCTAGATGTCTTCTTTCCAATGCATTTTGAATCATCTCATTTGGAGTTTTGTAGCTCAAGTTATTTATGTTTGAAGAAGGCATGGTCAAGCTGTCCCATATAACACGTTTAACCTCCAGTTTAAGGTTAAACTGGAGGTTAAACGTGGAAATGCTTCCTGGTGAGAAATTGTGTCGAACACGTTTAACCTCCAGTTTAAGGTCAAACTGGAGGTTAAACGTGGAAACACTCCCTTGGTGCCATTCTTATTCTGGCGTTTAACCTTCAGTTTAAGGTTAAACTGGAGGTTAAACGCCAGTTTCCTCTTTTCTCAGCTTTCATGATTCTGGCGTTTAACCTTCAGTTTAACCTTAAACTGAAGGTTAAACGCCACTATCAGCTTTGGTGCATTTCTTATTCTAGCGTTTAACTTCCAGTTTAAGGTTAAACTGGAGGTTAAACGCCACTTTCAGCATTATATGGCACATGTGATCTTCAAGCTTCCTTTATTGATTTTGTTGCTTCCTTGCCTAGCCTCTTCTTCCCTGAAATCATCCACACAATTGCATCAAAGTCTTGCAAAATTTCATGAGAATTCTTCCATTCATAGCATTCAAGTAATATAACTAAAAACTCATGGAATTTGCATCGAAATCTTCATGTTTGAATGATTAAGACAAGCATGACTATTTGGCCCAAATGATTACTTAAGGCTCAAGAAAATGCATAAAACAACTAAAAATAAAAGAAAAAGGCTAGTGAAACTAGCCTATGATGCCTTGGCATCACAACACCAAACTTAATCCTTGCTTGTCCCCAAGCAAGTTCTGAATTATTGAGAAGAAAGAATGAAACAGAAAGTAAATTCATTAGCCATATCAGTAAGTAATTGACATTGATTAATGGGGTGTTCATGCAGAAAGTTGTTGCAGCATCACTTTATTGTTTCTTAGGTAAGAATGTCACTTTTTATGTTTCCACTAAAACACTGCTATGGCCTCTTGTTATTCACATATCCTTGGCAAGTTTCTTTTCTTTGTTTTTCTTTTTCTTTGAGCTTATTTGCTCCTTGTTGCTCAGTGTCATGTGTTGCACAAGCCTTTGGCATTTTCTTTTTCTTATTAGTGCACTACACATATCCACTACAGGCATTTTAGTTCACATTTCTTCTTGAGACATTGGTGCCCAGCACCTCTTTGTGTGACTAAATGTTTTGTATTTAGGTTGCTCTTGATAATGGACTTTTGGTTGATAATCCCGGGTTAGTTAACCCAAGTTACCAAGTGTTGAAACACTCCTCAGAACCTATTCATCCAAGCATATCCTTAATACATAAACACCACAGGCATTTGTCTCAGAAGTTCAAACCATTGGTGCCTAGCTTATTTTCTCAATTTTTTTTTTGCTTTTTGGTTGCCCTTTTTCAGTGGCTTTTTCTTCTTCTTTTTCTTTCTTTTTCATGGCCAAAGACATTTATTCATCAAGATCCATAGACAGCATCCTAATTTCCACTAAAAGTGACAATTCTAACTTTATTTCTTAGTGAGCTGACTATTCAATCAAACATGCATACCACCACTTAATCTTATTTGATTTCTTACCAAATGGAATTGAGTTACTTTTGTTCAAACATTTCTTTTATTTTTGGAAACAGAACAAGCAGGACAAGCATACATTTAAGCAAGTGAAGTTTATCCAGACACTTAGACTATCACTTATTTGGAAATTAAACAAACAGACAAACAAAAACTGCAATGACTCAAACTTAAAGCAGGGGTGCATGCAAACTTCCAATATCAGCAATTCACAGTACAAGCAATTAAGTGACAATACAACCTTTTAGCATCTTCTTTGTTGTTCATCATCCTTTCTAGCCTTGGTGTTCTCTTTGATGATGATGTATATTCCTTCCATGAGATTGATTGTCTTCCTGCAAAGCTATTAGAAGTTGCTTGTTCCCCAAGCACTTTGAGAATTGGTTAGAATGCATGTATGTTTGTAGGCCTCTGAACTTAGATTGGTGTGTGAACACCAAACTTAGTTCCTTGCCATATGCAGCAATTTGGATCATATGCAGAAAACCTCATGTGCTTTTATTAAGAAAATAACTATGAACTAGAAAAAGAAACTATGAACTAGAAATTAAACTATTGTTTAAGTAGTTTCCCTGATTGGTTGGAGCTAGTGACTAGTCATGCTGAGGTAGAAATGTGCTTTTAATGAAGTTTTTGGTGGAACACCAAACTTAGAATCTCACATTCACCCTTGAATTGTTTTGGTGTGCAACACCAAACTTAGCTCCTTGCAATACAGATAAATCTACTTAACTCTTTTATTGAAATAACTAGAAAAGAAAAACTACCTTTGGTTGGGTTGCCTCCCAACAAGCGCTCGTTTACTGTCATTAGCTTGACATGTTGTTCCTGACTTTCTTCCTCTTCCTCCAGTTTGTTAAGAGAAATGACTTCAAGTGGATAAAGGAGCTAGTTAGTGCCCCTTGTTGTGAATGCCTCTTTCCAGCAAGCTTTCCCTTGTGATTGGCTTGAGTGAACTTGCTTGTTGGCTCAGGAGTTGGATTGTTCTTCGACCTTCTCTTCTTCATGGATACGGTCCTTTGTTTCTCGGTCACAATCCTCATTTTGGTGCTTGTTTCTACTGCCTTCACATCCTTGATCTCAGAACTTGGTTGTTGTTGGACAGTTGGAGTATCCTGTTCATCAAAAGCTTCCTGAATTTGTGGTTCAATGAACCCTTCCTCTTTGCAACTCTCTGTTTCATTGGAGTGTGATCTCCCTTGAGTGACTTTCTCCCTTTCTTGTTCTTCTGATTCCTCCCTTGGGTTTGCCATGGTATCACTAGAAGAATTGTGGATAGGGATTTGCTTTGATAGATATCCAATTTGTGCTTCTAGCTTTTGAATGGCAGCACCTTGATGTTGCAAGTTGGATATCACTTCTTCTTTAAAGCCTTTCAAATCGGCCACATCTCTGCTCATAGTTGCAATCATTCCTTCTATCCTGTTTAATTGATCTTGAAATTGTTGGTTCGGATTGGGTTGATGAGGTTGATTATCTTGGCTGTGATATGGTGGCTGGGAGTATGTGTTTTGTGTGGGTTGATAGGGTCTTTGGTTGGAGTTTTGGTAGTGGTATGACTCTTGTGTGTAGTGGAATGAGTCTTGTGGATAGTGAAATGAATTGTATGAATTTGAGAAGGAATTTTGTGCTGAGAAATGCTCAAGTGATGAAGAATTTGGATATGTAAAACTAGGAGGTGAGGTTGGATAATTAAGAGGTGATGGCTCTTGATGAATGGGGTGTGAATAAGTGAAATCTCTTTGGTTTTGATCTTTCCAGCCACAACTTGAGTAGTGATCAAATTCACCAAAACATGGACCATTTTGTGGCTCTGGGAAGTACCCCGTTTCCTGTTCCTGATACTCCCACCCACCATGAGCATAATAACATGAATCATTCTGTGGTGGTGGAGAGTTTCTCATGAATTTTGATTGACCAAAAGATGATGGATACTCCTTTCTTTTTTGCAATGTGCTCAGTCTCAAACAATACTCATCCAAAGATAGTGGAAATCCCATAGTGAGGCAATATCACAAACAGCTAGTGGTTAGTATGCTAACAAGTGAATAAGCAAAGAAAACAATTTAAAATTTGCAGAAATTAGCAGTAATAAACTGAAACAAAAACTATTAACAAAAGAAAAGAAAAATTGCCCAATCTAGTTAACTTCCAATTGGAGAATTGTCAATCGAAACCAATCCCCGGCAATGGCGCCATAAACTTGATGTAGCATAACCTTGATGCTATGATTTTAGGAAATTGCACGATCGGCAAAATTCCTTCCGGCAAGTGCACCGGTTATCGTCAAGTAAAAACTCACAATAGAGTGAGGTCGAATCCCACAAGAATTGGTTGAATGAGCAATTCGAATTAGAAGTTTGATTAGTTGAGCGGAATCAAGATTTAGATGAGAATTGCATAAAGTAAATGTGGCAGGAAACATAAATTGCAAGGAATTGAAATTGCATAAACTTAAATTGCGAGAATTAAAGTGCGAGAAGCTAATTTGCTGAAATTAAAAGGGATGGGGGTGATTGCATGAATTGAAATTTGCAGAAGGTAAATAGAAAGGGATAGATCAGAGAAATGGGTTCATTGGGGTCAGGAGATATTGAAATCTCCGAATCAAAACATTTTCATCTCTTCCTCAACCAATGCATTCATTGAATCTTGCTTGGCAATCTTATATGATTGGATCCCAATTCCTTGGCTCACCAATTCTCTCTAAAAACAAACAGATTCCCAATCCCTTGGTTTAAATGTTCATAAGAAGAGATGATTGCTCGATCACTGATTATACCACACAGTTTCATGAACCACAATTTGGTAGGATTACATGTCACAATATCCATCCAAACCCCAATCCAATTCACTGTGAGAAAGCTTCTCTAGCATGAATCCTCCATTCCTTTCCCAAGGTTCCGAAGGATTCCAATTATGGATAGTTTCTTTCCCAAGACAACTAACCAATGGAATTAGATCGAGAAGCTTTCTAACAAAATTCAAGAGAAAAGATTGAAGAAGATGAAAACTATTATTGATTCATTGAATTACAATAGAGCTCCCTAACCCAATGAAAGGGGTTTAGTGAATCATAGCTCTGAATTCAATTACAAAGTATGAAAATTCTAAAGTGTCAAAAAAGTTCCCCTCAGGGGCTGGATTCCCCTTCAATCCCCCCTTTTCAAATGCAGAAACTAAGGCCTTTAAATAGGCTCCCTAAATTACAAAATGATAATGAAATTAAAGGCAAATTACAATCAAATGAAAATAAACTATTCTAGATGATTCTTGTGGCCTTGATTTGGTGTTGTTGATGGGCCTTGCTTGCTTGAAGGGTAGAGTGACATAATTGATCCAAAAAGGATAATGATCCATTAAACTACACTCAAACGTTGCACCCCCCTTTCTTGAGTCGTCACTTTGTTCTCTTGTCAACCTTGCCAATTTGATGCCAAATATAGACTATTATACCTCGTTGGAAAGCTATGGATGTCAGCTTTCTAACGCAACTAGAAGCACCTCAATTGGATCTCTATAGCTCAAGTTATACTCTATGGAAGGTGAAGAGGTCAGCTGGCCTGATTGCATGTTGGTACTATGCTCTTCTATGCACATTACGGGGCTGTTTTCTCCCTCAATTTTTAGTATCCACCATGCATGCCATATATGTTTGGAAAGCTCTAGATGTCTTCTTTCCAATGCATTTTGAATCACCTCATATGGAGTTTTGTAGCTCAAGTTATTTATGTTTGAAGAAGGCATGGTCAAGCTGTCCCATATAACACGTTTAACCTCCAGTTTAAGGTTAAACTGGAGGTTAAACGTGGAAATGCTTCCTGGTGAGAAATTGTGTCGAACACGTTTAACCTCCAGTTTAAGGTCAAACTGGAGGTTAAACGTGGAAACACTCCCTTGGTGCCATTCTTATTCTGGCGTTTAACCTTCAGTTTAAGGTTAAACTGGAGGTTAAACGCCAGTTTCCTCTTTTCTCAGCTTTCATGATTCTGGCGTTTAACCTTCAGTTTAACCTTAAACTGAAGGTTAAACGCCACTATCAGCTTTGGTGCATTTCTTATTCTGGCGTTTAACTTCCAGTTTAAGGTTAAACTGGAGGTTAAACGCCACTTTCAGCATTATATGGCACATGTGATCTTCAAGCTTCCTTTATTGATTTTGTTGCTTCCTTGCCTAGCCTCTTCTTCCCTAAAATCATCCACACAATTGCATCAAAGTCTTGCAAAATTTCATGAGAATTCTTCCATTCATAGCATTCAAGTAATATAACTAAAAACTCATGGAATTTGCATCGAAATCTTCATGTTTGAATGATTTAAGACAAGCATGACTATTTGGCCCAAATGATTACTTAAGGCTCAAGAAAATGCATAAAACAACTAAAAATAAAAGAAAAAGGCTAGTGAAACTAGCCTATGATGCCTTGGCATCAGCACTCTAGGAATACCGGACAGCGTATAAGACTCCTATCGGCATGTCCCCTTATCAGTTGGTCTATGGCAAAGCATGTCACCTACCAGTTGATCTGGAGCACAAAGCTTACTGGGCAATCAGGTATCTGAATCTTGATTCAGAAGCTGTAGGAATTAAGCGAATGCTTCAATTGAATAAGCTTGATGAATTCAGATATTCAGCTTATGAGAATCCCAAGCTCTATAAGGAGAGAACCAAGCTACTGCATGTCAAGAAGATTGCCATCAGAGTCTTTGAGCCAGGACAAAGAGTGCTTTTGTATAATTCAAGACTCAAATTCTTTCTCGGGAAGCTGAAATCCCGGTAGTCAGGACCATTTGTGGTTACCAGAGCTTCACCATATGGTCATGTGAAAATACAGGAAGAGAATTCTGACAGAAAATTTATAGTGAATGGCCAGAGGCTGAAGCACTATCTTGGAGGTGAAATTGATCGCCAGAGGTCCACTCATCTGCTGAACTAGCAGAACTGACCGTTAAGCTAGTGACGTTAAAGAAGCGCTTGTTGGGAGGCAACCCGATAATTTTGTATCCTTAAGTTTTTTTTGTAGTAGTAGTTTTCTTACTTATTTTATTTTTATTGAGTTCTTACTGATTTTCTGATCATGCAGCTATTTTATAACAGGAGCTGAAAAAAAGGAGAGAGAAGAGCACCCGACGCATAAGCGCCGCTGACACGTACGCGTCAAATGAGTGTGCATGAAAAATAAAAATGCACAGAGTGTTGCGCGGGAGTGGCGCATGAATGATGCTTTTCGCACAAACAAGCCCATATGTACGCGTACCCCACGTGTGCGCGTCATTCGTGATTTTGGCATTGACGCGTATGCGTCATCAACGCGTACGCATGACCTTGAAAATCGGCTTCAAAGAGTGTTTGGGAAAAAGGTTGTGCTGGCTTGGGGCTGAAAGTGTGCTAGAGGCACAAACTTGATCACGCGTACACGTCCCTGACGCGTGCACGTCATCTTCATAAATGGCCAACAACGCGTCCGCACTGGTTCGTCCAAGTGGTGCACGAAAATTACAATCACACTTTGTAATTCCGCACAACTAACCAGCAAGTGCATTGGGTCGTCCAAGTAATACCTTACGTGAGTAAGAGTCGATCCCACGGAGATTGCCGGCTTAAAGCATGCTATGGTTATCTTATTATTCTTAGTCAGGATATCAATAGGGTTCTTAGTTTTAATTGTGAAAAATAAAAGAACATTAAATAATTACTTGTTATGCAGTAATGGAGAATGGGTTGGAGTTTTGGAGATGCTCTGTCTTCTGAAGTTCTGCTTTCCTACTGTCTTCTTCTTCACGCACACAGGTCTCCTTCCATGGCAAGCTGTATATTGGTGGATCACCGTTGTCAATGGCTACCAGCCCTCCTCTCAGTGAAAAGGGTCCCTGTACATGGCTAATCATCTGTTGGTTCTCACTTGGGTTGGAATAGGATCCAGTGATCCTTTTGCGTCTCTCACTACGCCCAACGTTCGTGAGTTTGAAGCTCGTCATTGACATCCCCTCCCAGATCCTTCTGGATCTCAGGAATGCTGCCAATTGGTTCTTGCTTATACCACGAAGACTCTAGACTCACGAATTGAACGCTCTGTTGTCAGGAGAGGCAGTCAAACTCGTGAACCAGAAACCCAAGAGATAAACATTCAATCTGAGGTTGAATGGAAGTGGTTGTCAGGCACGCATTCATAGGTTGAGAATGGTGATAATTGTCACGAATCATCACATTCATCATGTTGAAGTGCGAACAAATATCTTAGAATAGAGACAAGCGAGATTGAATAGAAAACAGAAATACTTGCATTAATTCATTGAGACGCTATATAGCTCCTCACCCCCAACCATGGGGTTTAGAGACTCATGCCGTCAAAGGTACAATTTCAGATTTAAAAATGTCATGAGGTCCAAAATAAATCTCTAAAAGTAGTTTTTATACTCAACTAGTAACCTAGGTTTACTGAAAATGAGTAAACTAAGATAGATAGTGCAGAAATCTACTTCTGGGGCCCACTTGGTGTGTGCTGGGGTTGAACATTGAAGCTTTCACGTGCATAGGCTATTCATGGAGTCAAATGCCAATTTGTAACCTGTTTTTGGCGTTTAACTCTGGTTTGTAACTTGTTTCTGGCATTTGATGCCAGAATAGGGCAAAAATCTGGTGTTGAACGCCAGTTTGCATCGTCTAAACTTGGGAAAAGTATGGACTATTATATATTGCTGGAAAGCCCTAGATGTCTACTTGTCAACGCAATTGAGAGCGTGCCATTTGAACTTTTGTAGCTCCAAGAATGCCACTTCGAGTGCAGGGAGGTCAGAATCCAACAACATCAGTAGTCCTTTATCAGCCTCTGAATTAGATTTTTGCTCAGGTCCCTCAATTTCAGCCAGAAAATACCTGAAATCACAGAAAAACACACAAACTCATAGTAAATTCCAGAATTATGATTTTTGCATAAAAATTAATAAAATTATACTAAAAAGTAGCTAGATCCTACTAAAAACTATATTAAAACACCCCCAAAAGGCGTATAAAATATCCGCTCATCACAACACCAAACTTAAATTGTTCCTTGTCCACAAGCAACTAGATATATAAAATAGGATAGTACGAGGATCAAGAGGCAATCTCGGAGTTTTTCATGAAGCTCAATTCTAATTAGATGAATGGGACTAGTAGCTTTTTGCTTCTGAACAGTTTTGGCATCTCACTTCATCCCTTGAAGTTTAGAATGATTGGCATCCATAGGAACTCAGAATTCAGATAGTGTTATTGATTCTCCTAGTTTAGTATGTTAATTCTTGAACACAGCTACTTTATGAGTCTTAGTCGTGGCCCTAAGCACTTTGTCTTCCAGTATTATCACCGGATACATAAATGCCACAGACACATAACTGGGTGAACCCTTTCAGATTATGACTCAGCTTTGCTAGAGTCCCTAATTATAGGTGTCCAGAGTTCTTAAGCACACTCTTTTGGATCACGACTTTAACCATTCAGTCTCAAGCTTTTCACTTGGACCTGCATGCCACATGCACATGGTTAGGGACAGCTGGGTTCAACTGCTTAGGCCAGGATTTTATTCCTTTAGGCCCTGCTATCCATTGATGCTCAAAGCCTTGGATCCTTTTTACCCTTGCCTTTTGGTTTTAAGGGCTATTGGCTTTTTCTTTTTCTCTTTTTTTTCATTACTTTTTCTTGCTTCAAGAATCAATTTTATGATTTTTCAGATTATCAATAACATTTCTCTTTTTCATAATTCTTTCAAGAGCCAACAGTTTTAACATTCATAAACAACAAGATAAAAAATATGCACTGTTTAAGCATTCATTCAGAAGACAAAAAGTGGTGCCACCACATATAAATAATTTGAATTTTTCTTATTAAGAACTCAAAAAAAATTGCCTCCTTATTCTAAAAATATCTGCTATTTTATTCATGTTTAATGATGATGAGAAAAATAAATTATAGCTTACTTGAAGATGATAAAAATAAAAATAAAGATACTAATCACTACTATTCATATGACTCCTAAGATAGATTTCTAATAGCAGAAGTTATCACAGAATTAAGATTAGGACTCAACAACCTTTATTTTGAGAGATGGATGCTCCTTTAATTTGTGGGTTGTATGGACCTATAAGAGAAAGCTTCTGGCGCTTCAGCTCCTGTAGTTCATGCCCTTGCTTCTCCTATTCCTTAAGCAATTTTCAGATCATAAAATTTTGATTCTGCTGTTCTTCCTTGAGTTGATCCATAGTCTCTTGCAGCTTGGTGACAGATGCTTCTAGGCAGGTCCAGTAGTCAATCTGAGGGATTTCTGGGAGGAACTCCTGTGCCCTCCTTTTGATAGAGTTTTCTTGTACTTGTTGTCCCTCCATTGGCTTCTTGGTGATTGGATGTTCGACTGGGATGAACTCATCTACTCCCGTCTTTACCCCAGCCTCTTTACATAGTAGAGAAATCAAATTTGGGTAAGCCAATTTGGCGTCCTTGGAGTTTTTACTTGAAATTGTGTAGAGCTCACAAGAAATCCGTTGATGAACTTCCACTTTGTTTCCTTGCATAATGCAATGGATCATCACTGCTCTCTTGATAGTGACTTCGGAGCGGTTGCTGCTAGGCAGTATGGAACGCGCAATGAAATCCAGCCAGCCCCTAACAATTGGTTTGAGATCCCCTCTCTTGAGTTGATTTGGAACATCTTTTGTGCTGGTTGTCCACTTGTTTCCAGGGATGCATATTGATGTGTGGAAAACGGTCCGACACAACTCATCAGCAAGTGTATCGGGTCGCATCAAGTAATAAAACTCACGGGAGTGAGGTCGATCCCACAGGGATTGAAGGATTGAGCAATTTTAGCTTAGTGGTTGATTTAGTCAAGCAAACAAGAGTTGATTTGAGTGATTTGTAATTGACTGAAACTAAATTGTAGGAATTGTAAAGGGGAGTGGGTGAATTGCAGGAAATTAAAGGGAACAAAAGGAAAAAGAGCTGAATCTTAAAGTGCAAGAAATGTAAATTGCAGAAACTTAAAGTGCAAGAAATATAAATTGCTTGAATTGTAAATGGGTCAGGGATGTGGGATTGCAGAAATTAAACAAAGAACAGTAAAATTAAATAAACAGAAGAGGAGAAGATTGATTCAATTAAACTAGATCTCAAACAGAAATGTAAATAAGCTTGGTAAAGCATTCAACAAGAAATTAAAATTGAAAAACACAAATCTCAGGACTCAAGAGACTAGATAGCCGAGTCTAGATCTCAATGCCTTCCTAGATCCAATTTTAGAAAACAATTACAAGAGAAGTTAAATAAAAACAGTAGAAGAAAGGAATTCAAATGCTAATTTCTCAAAGAGTGCAGTAAATCAAACAGGGCGATCTCAAGGTGAGATTGAAACAGAATTTCTTCAATTCTCAACACCTAAGACTCAAATAGAGTGTGTAGAAAATAAAAATAAAAATAACCCAGAAGAAGAGAATTCAATTCTCCTTCCCAGGAACTCTCAAATTCTAAAAGCAACAACCGAAATGTAAAGTGAGCTCTCTACTGTGAATACTATGAAAATTCTAAAAGAAAAGCTCCAAAAGGAAAAGCCCAGGGGAAGAAAATGCAATTCTTCTTCCCAGAAACTCTAACAGCAACGAAAATTGAAAATTAAATCAAACTCTCTCAAAGGAAAAGGCTCTCTAAAAATTCTTAAAAAGAAAAGCTTCCTGAAAACTTAAATTCTAAGCTATTTATACACTCTCTTCTAATGATCTTTAATCCTTGAATTGGGCCCTTGCTCTTGATGGAATTCGGTTGACAAAAGCCTCTGTTGATTGCTCTTGGTGTTGGGAAGAAATCCGTTTGCAACTTGGGCCTTGGGGGTTTATGTTTGAGTCAACGTTTGAGGCAAACGTTAACTCAAACGTCTTCGTGTGTGGCATTATGCAGCTCGGCCAAATTGCTGTCATCCACGTTTGAACCAACGTTTGAGGTCAAACGTGAGCTCAAACGTGGCGTTCCCAAGTAGCTCTTCTAGCCAACGTTTGGCCTAACGTTTGAGGCAAACGTTAGCGCAAACGTGGCTCATTTAAACTATCAATCAGGGGTGCTCTTCCATGCTAAAATGTGGCCAACGTTTGACCTCACGTTTGAGGCAAATGTTGGCACAAACGTTGGGAACATTGCCAGTTTCGGAAGCTTGAACGTGCTGTCCACCCCATACTATTATATATTGTTGGAAAGCTCTGAATGTCTTCTTTCCAATGCCATTGGAAGCGCATCATTTGGAGGTGCAGAGGTCAGCTGGCCTTACTACAGGTTGGTGTCATGTTTGTTTATGCACTTTTCGGGGCAGTGTTCTCCCTCAATTTTTATGTCCACCATGTAGTGCCACATATGCTTGGAATGCTCTCGATTCCTATTTTCCAATGCTTTTGAAATCACCTCATTTGGAGCTTAGTAGCTCAAGTTATTCTCATTTGAAGTATACCCCCTTCAGGCTGTGGGGAGCAACATTTCCAGCAACGTTGGAGCACCAACTTTGGCTCCAACGTTGCTTTCCTTTGCTTCCTTTCCTAGTCTTCTTGTTGCCTCTTTCTTCAACCTTCCTCCAAGCCTTTTTTCACCTATCATCAATCAACAATTGTATCAAAGCTATGCTATAATCATGAGGGTTCTTCTTCTTCTTGACATATAAGCAATTATGGCACAGAAACTCATGAAAATGCATCAATTCATTCATGGTTGATTGAATCTAAGGAAACATGAAATTCCACCCAAATGGCTTACTTGTGGCTCAAGAAAGTGCATAAAACCCAATGAAAATCAAAGAAAAAGACTAGTAAAACTAGGCTAAGATGCTATGGCATCACAACACCAAACTTAAAGCTTGATTGTCCCCAAGCAAGAAAAGAATTATTAGGAAGAGAGAATGAAATGGAAGAGAATGTTCATGCTAGCATAGTATTGTTGGTAGCTCATGGGGTTTTATGCAGATATGCAACAACTCACGTCTTATTGATTTTAGGCATAGAAAGTCTCCTTCAAGCATCAACTAACACACTGCTATGACCTCTCATTATTTACTTGTCCTTAATGGTTGTTTCTCTTTATTTTCCTTTTCTGTAACATTCAGCTCAGTGTCATGTGTGCAGCAATTCTTTTTCTTTTACTTTATTTGTGCTCAACACATTATTCACTGCAGACACTGGGCTCACATTCCTTCTTAGAACATTGATGCCCAACACCTCTTTGGGTTACTAAATGTCTTGTAGCTAGGTTGCTTTTGATAGTGGACTTTCACTTGATAATCCTGGGTTAGTTAACCCAAGTTACCAAGTGTTGATGCACTCCAAAGAACTTAATAATCCAAGAAGATCCTAGTACAAAGACACCACAGGCATATATTCTAAGGTTCAAGCTATTGGTGTCTAGCTTTATTCCTTCTTTTTTTTCTTGCTGCCACTTTTGGCTTTTCTCATTCCTACTTGTTTTTGTTTTCAACCAAGGACTTTTGTTTTTGAGATTCATAGACAGTGAGCTATTTTCTACTTAAAAGGATAACAGTCTAGTCCTTTTATTCACTAAAAGTGAGCTACTTACACAATCAAACACACATACCACCACTTGCTATTATTGTACTTCCCACTAACAAAGAACTATCTTACTTCATGTTTCAAACATTTCTTTTATTGAATTAAAAAGATACAGGGGACAAAGCATGCATTTAGTTAAGTGAAAGTAAACACACAAGCACACACTTAGAGTAGCCTACGTATTGCAAAGAGTGATTCTACTTGTACTAGATGAACACTTTAGCAGGACATAAGTCAAAGCATTTCTCAATAGCAAGAGTTAAGTATAGATACAACCTATTGGGTTGCAGTTCTTTTGTCCTTCCTCCTGTTGTGCCCCTTTTGAGTTATGATGCATAATGTCTTCAAATGGTGGTTAGTTCCCTGCACAATTCTCAAAAGTTGCTTGCTTCTCAAGCCTTTAAGTGAATGGTTAGTATGCATGACTTGAGTGTGTCTTTTGGATTTATTTTGGTGTGGGAACACCAAACTTAATCCCTTGTCACTGCCTCTGATGCAACAAGTTAACTGATAGCGCGAAATTGTGAACAATACTTTTCACAACTCTCATAATCCCCGGTCATGAACCCCAAAAACTTGGTGTTCAATACCATGGCATTACACAACTTCGCACAACTAACCAGCAAGTGCACTGGGTCGTCCAAGTAATAAACCTTACGCGAGTAAGGGTCGATCCCACGGAGATTGTTAGTATGAAGCAAGCTATGGTCAACTTGTAAATCTTAGTCAGGCAAACTCAAATGGATATGGTGATGAACGCATAAAAACATAAAGGTAAAGATAGAGATACTTATGTAATTCATTGATAGGAACTTCAGATAAGCGCATGAAGATGCCTTCCCTTCCGTCTCTCTGCTTTCCTACTGTCTTCATCCAATCCTTCTTACTCCTTTCCATGGCAAGCTTATGTAGGGTTTCACCGTTGTCAGTGGCTACCTCCCATCCTCTCAGTGAAAATGTTCCTATGCTCTGTCACAGCATGGCTAATCATCTGTCGGTTCTCGGTCAGGCCGGAATAGAATCCAGCGATTCTTTTGCGTCTGTCACTAACGCCCCGCCTGCTAGGAGTTTAAAGCACGTCACAGTCATTCAATCATTGAATCCTACTTAGAATACCACAGACAAGGTTAGACGTTCTGGATTCTCTTGAATGCCGCCATCAGTTCTAGCCTATACCACGAAGACTCTGATCTCACGGAATGGTTGGCTCGGTTGTCAGGCGAGCACTCGGTTGTCAGGCGATCAACCATGCATCGTGCAATCAGGAATCAAAGAGATATTCACCCAATCGAAGGTAGAACGGAGGTGGTTGTCAGTCACACGTTCATAGGTGAGAATGATGATGAGTGTCACGGATCATCACATTCATCAAGTTGAAGAACAAGTGATATCATAGAACAAGAACAAGCGGAATTGAATGGAAGAACAATAGTAATTGCATTAATACTCGAGGTACAGCAGAGCTCCATACCTTAATCTATGGTGTGTAGAAACTCCACCGTTGAAAATACATAAGTACAGGGTCTAGGCATGGCCGAATGGCCAGCCTCCCAATGATCTAAGATAGCATAAAAATGAAGATAGCTACCAAAGTCTTCAAATACAATAGTAAAAGGTCCTACTTATAGAGAACTAGTAGCCTAAGGTTTACAGAAATGAGTAAATGACATAAAAATCCACTTCCGGGCCCACTTGGTGTGTGCTTGGGCTGAGCAATGAAGCATTTTCGTGTAGAGACTCTTCTTGGAGTTAAACGCCAGCTTTAGTGCCAGTTTGGGCGTTTAACTCCCATTTGGGTGCCAGTTCCGGCGTTTAACGCTGGAAATCTTGAAGGTGACTTTGAACGCCGGGTTTGGGCCATCAAATCTTGGGCAAAGTATGGACTATCATATATTGCTGGAAAGCCCAGGATGTCTACTTTCCAAAGCCGTTGAGAGCGCGCCAATTGGGCTTCTGTAGCTCCAGAAAATCCACTTCGAGTGCAGGGAGGTCAGAATCCAACAGCATCTGCAGTCCTTTTTAGTCTCTGAATCAGATTTTTGCTCAGGTCCCTCAATTTCAGCCAGAAAATACCTGAAATCACAGAAAAACACACAATCTCATAGTAAAGTCCAGAAAAGTGAATTTTAACTAAACTAATAAAAATATACTAAAAACTAACTAGATCATACTAAAAACATACTAAAAACAATGCCAAAAAGCGTACAAATTATCCGCTCATCACAACACCAAACTTAAATTGTTGCTTGTCCTCAAGCAACTGAAAATCAAATAAGATAAAAAGAAGAGAATATGCAATGAATTCCAAAAACATCTATGAAGATCAGTATTAATTAGATGAGCGGGGCTTTTAGCTTTTTGCCTCTGAATAGTTTTGGCATCTCACTTCTATCCTTTGAAATTCAGAATGATTGGCTTCTTTAGGAACTTAGAATCCAGATAGTGTTATTGATTCTCCTAGTAAAGTATGATGATTCTTGAACATAGCTACTTATTGAGTCTTGGCCGTGGCCCAAAGCACTCTGTCTTCCAGTATTACCACCGAATACATACATGCCACAGACACATAATTGGGTGAACCTTTTCAGATTGTGACTCAGCTTTGCTAGAGTCCCCAACTAGAGGTGTCTAGGGTTCTTAAGCACACTCTTTTTGCCTTGGATCACAACTTTATTTCTTCTTCTTTTCTTTTTTTTTTCGTTTTCTCTCTTTTTTTTCACTTTTTTTTTTCGAAATTTTTTTTTTTTGCTTCAAGAATCATTTTTATGATTTTTCAGATCCTCAGTAACATGTCTCCTTTTTCATCATTCTTTCAAGAGCCAACATTCATGAACCACAAATTCAGGATACATATGCACTGTTTAAGCATACATTCAGAAAACAAAAATATTGCCACCACATCAAAATAATTAAACTGTTATAAAATTCAAAATTCATGCAATTCTTTTTCTTTTTTCAATTAAGCACGTTTTTTTTATTTAAGAGAGGTGATGGATTCATAGGACATTCATAACTTTAAGGCATAGACACTAAGATACTAATGATCACAAGACACAAACATAGATAAACATAAGCACTAAAATTCGAAAAACAGAAGAATAAAGAACAAGGAAATCAAAGAACGGGTCCACCTTAGTGATGGCGGCTCTTTCTTCCTCTTGAAGATCCTATGGAGTGCTTGAGCTCCTCAATGTCTCTTCCTTGTCTTTGTTGCTCCTCTCTCATGATTCTTTGATCTTCTCTAATTTCATGGAGGGTGATGGAGTGTTCTTGATGCTCCACCCTTAGTTGTCCCATGTTGGAACTCAATTCTCCTAGGGAGGTGTTTAGTTGCTCCCAATAGTTTTGTGGAGGAAAGTGTATCCCTTGAGGTATCTCAGGGATCTCATGATGAGTGGGGTCTCTTGTGTGCTCCATCCTCTTCTTGGTGATGGGCTTGTCCTCATCAATAGGGATGTCTCTCTCTATGTCAACTCCAACTGAATAACAGAGGTGACAAATGAGATGAGGAAAGGCTAACCTTGCCAAGGTAGAGGACTTGTCCGCCACCTTATAAAGTTCTTGAGCTATAACCTCATGAACTTCTATTCCTTCTCCAATCATGATGCTATGAATCATGATAGCCCGGTCTATGGTAACTTCGGACCGGTTGCTAGTGGGAATGATTGAGCGTTGGATGAACTCCAACCATCCTCTAGCCATGGACTTGAGGTCATGCCTTCTTAATTGAACCGGCTTCCCTCTTGAATCTCTCTTCCATTGGGCGCCCTCTTCACATATGACTGTGAGGACTTGGTCCAACTTTTGATCAAAGTTGACCCTTCTAGTGTAAGGATGTTCATCTCCTTGCATCATGGGCAAGTTGAACGCCAACCTCACACTTTCCGGACTAAAATCCAAGTATTTCCCCCGAACCATAGTAAGATAATTCTTTGGATTCGGGTTCACACTTTGATCATGGTTCTTGGTGATCCATGCATTGGCATAGAACTCTTGAACCATCAAGATTCCGACTTGTTGAATGGGGTTGGTAAGAACTTCCCAACCTCTTCTTCGGATCTCATGTTGGATCTCTGGATATTCACCCTTTTTGAGTGAAAAAGGGACCTCGGGGATCACCTTTTTCAAGGCCACAACTTCATAGAAGTGGTCTTGATGCACCCTTGAGATGAATCTTTCCATCTCCCATGACTCGGAGGTGGAAGCTTTTGCCTTCCCTTTCCTCTTTCTAGAGGTTTCTCCGGCCTTGGATGCCATAAATGGTTATGGAAAAACAAAAAGCAATGCTTTTACCACACCAAACTTAAAATGTTTGCTCGTCCTCGAGCAAAAGAAGAAAGAAGAGAGTAGAAGAAGAAGAAATGAGGAAGAAGGCAATGGCTTTGTGTTCGGCCAAAGGGGAGAGAAATGGTGTTTAGGATGTGTGAAAATGAAGGAGTGAATGAGGGTTTATATAGGAGAGGGGGAATTTGAGGGTGGGTTTGGGTGGGAAGGTGGTTTGAATTTGAATGGTGAGGTAGGTGGGGTTTTATGAAGGATGGATGTGAGTGGTGAAGAGAAAGATGGGATTTGATAGGTGAAGGGTTTTTGGGGAAGAGGTGTTGAGGTGATTGGTGAATGGGTGAAGAAGAGAGAGAGAGTGGTAGGGTAGGTGGGGATCCTGTGGGGTCCACAGATCCTGAGGTGTCAAGGAAAAGTCATCCCTGCACCAAATGGCAAACAAAATCACGTTTTTAGCCATTTCTGGCGTTAAACGCCAGGCTGGTGCCCATTTCTGGCGTTTAACGCCATCTTCTTGCCCCTTTCTGGCGTTTAACGCCAGTCTGGTGCCCCTTTCTGGTGTTAAACACCCAGAATGGTGCCAGACTGGGCGTTAAACGCCCAACAGCTAACCTCACTGGCGTTTAAACGCCAGTAGGTGCGTCCTCCAGGGTGTGCTGTTTTTCTTCCTGATTTTCATTCTGTTTTTGCTTTTTTCATTGATTTTGTGACTTCTCATGATCATCAACCTACAAAAAAAAGAAAATAACAAAATAAAATAGATAAAATATAACATTGGGTTGCCTCCCAACAAGCGCTTCTTTAATGTCAGTAGCTTGACAGAGGACTCTCATGGAGCCTCACAGATACTCAGAGCCGTGTTGGAACCTCCCAACACCAAACTTAGAGTTTGAATGTGGGGGTTCAACACCAAACTTAGAGTTTGGTTGTGGCCTCCCAACACCAAACTTAGAGTTTGACTGTGGGGGCTCTGTTTGGCTCTGCTTTGAGAGAAGCTCTTCATGCTTCCTCTCCATGATGACCGAGGGGTATCCTTGAGCCTTAAACACCAAGGATTCTTCATTCACTTGAATGATCAACTCTCCTCTATCAATATCAATCACAGCCTTTGCTGTGGCTAGGAAGGGTCTGCCAAGGATGATGGATTCATCCATGCACTTCCCAGTCTCTAGGACTATGAAATCAGTAGGGATGTAATAGTCTTCAACTTTAACCAGAACATCCTCTACAAGTCCATGGGCTTGTTTTCTTGAATTGTCTGCCATCTCTAGTGAGATTTTTGCAGCTTGCACCTCAAAGATCCCTAACTTCTCCATTACAGAGAGAGGCATGAGGTTTACACTTGACCCTAAGTCACACAAGGCCTTCTTAAAGGTCATGGTGCCTATGGTACAAGGTATTGAAAACTTCCCAGGATCCTGTCTCTTTTTGAGGCAGTTTCTGCCTAGACAAGTCATCCAGTTCCTTGGTGAGTAGAGGGGATTCATCCTCCCAAGTCTCATTTCCAAATAACTTGTCATTCAGCTTCATGATTGCTCCAAGGTATTTAGCAACTTGCTCTTCAGTGACATACTCATCATCTTCAGAGGAAGAATACTCATCAGAGCTCATGGATGGCAGAAGTAAGTCTAGTGGAATCTCTATGGTCTCATTTTGAGCCTCAGATTCCCATGGTTCCTCATTGGGGAACTCATTGGAGGCCAGTGGACGCCCAGTGAGGCCTTCCTCAGTGGCGTTCACTGCCTCTTCTCCCTCCCAAAATTTGGCCATGTTAATGGCCTTGCACTCTCCTTTTGGATTCTCTTCTGTATTGCTTGGAAGAGTACTAGGAGGGAGTTCAGTAATTTTCTTGCTCAGCTGACCCACTTGTGCCTCCAAATTTCTGATGGAGGACCTTGTTTCAGTCATGAAACTTTGAGTGGTTTTGATTAGATCAGAGACCATGCTTGCTAAGTCAGAGGTATTCTGCTTAGAACTCTCTGTCTGTTGCTGAGAAGATGATGGAAAAGGCTTGCTATTGCTAAACCTGTTTCTTTCACCATTATTGTTATTGAAACCTTGTTGAGGTCTCTATTGATCCTTCCATGAGAGATTTGGATGATTCCTCCATGAAGGATTGTAGGTGTTTCCATACGGTTCTCCCATGTAATTCACCTCTTCCATTGAAGGATTCTCAGGATCATAAGCTTCTTCCTCAGATGAAGCTTCCTTAGTACTGCTTGGTGCATTTTGCATTCCAGACATACTTTGAGAAATCATATTGACTTGTTGGGTCAATATTTTATTCTGAGCCAAAATGGCATTCAGAGTGTCAATCTCAAGAACTCCTTTCTTCTGACTAGTCCCAATGTTCACAGGATTTCTTTCAGAAGTGTACATGAATTGGTTATTTGCAACCATTTCAATCAGTTCTTGAGCTTCAGTAGGCGTCTTCTTCAGATGAAGAGATCTTCCAGAAGAGCTATCCAAAGACATCTTGGACAGTTCAGAGAGACCATCATAGAAAATACTTATGATACTCCATTCAGAAAGCATGTCAGAGGGACACTTTCTGATTAATTGTTTGTATCTTTCCCAAGCTTCATAGAGGGATTCTCCTTCCTTCTGTCTGAAGGTTTGGACTTCCACTCTAAGCTTACTCAATTTTTGAGGTGGAAAGAACTTTGCCAAGAAGGCATTGACTAGCTTTTCCCAAGAGTCCAGGCTTTCTTTAGGTTGAAAGTCCAACCATGCTCTAGCTCTGTCTCTTACAGCAAAAGGGAATAGCATAAGTCTGTAGACCTCAGGGTCAACCCCATTAGTCTTGACTGTGTCACAGATTTGCAAGAATTCAGCTAAAAACTGATGAGGATCTTCCAATGGAAGTCCATGGAACTTGCAATTCTGTTGCATTAGAGAAACTAATTGAGGCTTAAGCTCAAAGTTGTTTGCTCTAATGGCAGGGATAGAGATGCTTCTCCCATAGAAGTCGGGAGTAGGTGCAGTAAAGTCACCCAGCACCTTCCTTGCATTGTTGGCATTGTTGTTTTCGGCTGCCATGTGTTCTTCTTCTTTGAAGAATTCGGTCAGGTCCTCTAAAGAGAGTTGTGCTTTGGCTTCTCTTAGCTTTCTCTTCAAGGTCCTTTCAGGTTCAGGATCAGCCTCAACAAGAATGTTTTTGTCTTTGCTCCTGCTCATAAGAAAGAGAAGGGAACAAGAAAATGCGGAATCCTCTATGTCACAGTATAGAGATTCCTTTAGGTGTCAGGGGAAAAGAAAAGTAGAAGACAGAAGTAGAAAATTCGAACTTGTCAAAGAAGATGGAGTTCGAATTTTTGTATTAAGGAATAGTGTTAGTTCATAAATAGAAGGATGTGAGAAGGAGGGAAGTGGTTTTTGAAAATTAAGTAAGAAATTTTGAAAACATTTTGAAAAACACTAATTAATTTTCGAAAACCAAGAGTGAGAAAGAGATCAAGTGATTTTTGAAAAAGATTTTGGAATTAGAAATTAAAAAGATTTGATTGAAAACTATTTTGAAAAAGATGTGGTTAAGAAGATATGATTAGTTTTTTTAAAAAGATGTGATTGAGAAGATATGATTTGAAAAACATTTTAAAAAGATTTGATTTTGAAAATTAAAAACTTGACTAACAAGAAAAGATATGATTCAAACATTAAACCTTTCTCAACAGAAAAGGCAACATACTTGAAATGTTGAATCAAATCATTAATTGATAGTAAGTATCTTTGAAAATGGAAAGAAATTGATTTTGAAAAAGATTTGATTGAAAAATTGATTTGAAAAAGATTTGATTTTGAAAAAGTTTGAAAACTTGAAAAAAAATCTGATTTGAAAACAAAATCTTCCCCCTTGTGCCATCCTGGCGTTAAACGCCCAGAATGGTGCACATTCTGGCGTTTAACGCCCAAAACTATACCTTTTTGGGCGTTAAACGCCCAACCAGGTACCCTGGCTGGCGTTTAAACGCCAGTCTGTCCTTCTTCACTGGGCGTTTTGAACGCCCAGCTTTTTCTGTATAATTCCTCTGCACCATGTTCTGAATCTTCAATTCTCTGTATTATTGACTTTAGAAGACACAAATTAAAAATATTTTTGGATTTTTAATAATAAGGATAAATCAAAATACAACTAAAATCAAATAGCAATGCATGCAAGACACCAAACTTAGCAGTTTGTATACTACTGACACTAATGAGAATGCATATGAGACACATAAACACTCAATTCAATTGAATTTAAAGATCAGAGCACGAAAATCATCAAGAATTACTTGAAGATCCTTAAGACACATGAATGAATGCATGCAATTGACACCAAACTTAACATGAGACACTAGATTCAAACAAGAAATATTTTTTTTGGATTTTATGATTTTGTAATTTTTTTGTGTTTTTCGAAAATTAAGTGGAAAAAGAAAATAAAGGTATCAAAATTCTCAATGAGAATTCCAGGAATCAGTGCAATGCTAGTCTAAGACTCCGGTCCAGGAATTAGACATGGCTTCTCAGCCAGCCAGATTTCAACAAATCATCATGAAACTCTAGAATTCATCTTCAAGAATTTCGAAAAAAAATACCTAATCTAAGCAACAAGATGAACCTTCAGTTGTCCAAACTGAACAATCCCCGGCAACGGCGCCAAAAACTTGATAGCGCGAAATTGTGAACAATACTTTTCACAACTCTCATAATCCCCGGTCATGAACCCCAAAAACTTGGTGTTCAATACCATGGCATTACACAACTTCGCACAACTAACCAGCAAGTGCACTGGGTCGTCCAAGTAATAAACCTTACGCGAGTAAGGGTCGATCCCACGGAGATTGTTAGTATGAAGCAAGCTATGGTCATCTTGTAAATCTTAGTCAGGCAAACTCAAATGGATATGGTGATGAACGCATAAAAACATAAAGGTAAAGATAGAGATACTTATGTAATTCATTGATAGGAACTTCAGATAAGCGCATGAAGATGCCTTCCCTTCCGTCTCTCTGCTTTCCTACTGTCTTCATCCAATCCTTCTTACTCATTTCCATGGCAAGCTTATGTAAGGTTTCACCGTTGACAGTGGCTACCTCCCATCCTCTCAGTGAAAATGTTCCTATGCTCTGTCACAGCATGGCTAATCATCTGTCGGTTCTCGGTCAGGCCGGAATAGAATCCAGCGATTCTTTTGCGTCTGTCACTAATGCCCCGCCTGCTAGGAGTTTGAAGCACGTCACAGTCATTCAATCATTGAATCCTACTCAGAATACCACAGACAAGGTTAGACCTTCCGGATTCTCTTGAATGCCGCCATCAGTTCTAGCCTATACCACGAAGACTCTGATCTCACGGAATGGTTGGCTCGGTTGTCAGGCGAGCACTCGGTTGTCAGGCGATCAACCATGCATCGTGCAATCAGGAATCCAAGAGATATTCACCCAATCGAAGGTAGAACGGAGGTGGTTGTCAGTCACACGTTCATAGGTGAGAATGACGATGAGTGTCATGGATCATCACATTCATCAAGTTGAAGAACAAGTGATATCTTAGAACAAGAACAAGTGGAATTGAAAAGAAGAACAATAGTAATTGCATTAATACTCGAGGTACAGCAGAGCTCCACACCTTAATCTATGGTGTGTAGAAACTCCACCGTTGAAAATACATAAGTACAGGGTCTAGGCATGGCCGAATGGCCAGCCTCCCAATGATCTAAGATAGCATAAAAATGAAGATAGCTACCAAAGTCTTCAAATACAATAGTAAAAGGTCCTACTTATAGAGAACTAGTAGCCTAAGGTTTACAGAAATGAGTAAATGACATAAAAATCCACTTCCGGGCCCACTTGGTGTGTGCTTGGGCTGAGCAATGAAGCATTTTCGTGTAGAGACTCTTCTTGGAGTTAAACGCCAGCTTTAATGCCAGTTTGGGCGTTTAACTCCCATTTGGGTGCCAGTTCCGGCGTTTAACGCTGGAAATCTTGAAGGTGACTTTGAACGCCGGGTTTGGGCCATCAAATCTTGGGAAAAGTATGGACTATCATATATTGCTGGAAAGCCCAGGATGTCTACTTTCCAAAGCCGTTGAGAGCACGCCAATTGGGCTTCTGTAGCTCCAGAAAATCCACTTCGAGTGCAGGGAGGTCAGAATCCAACAGCATCTGCAGTCCTTTTTAGTCTCTGAATCAGATTTTTGCTCAGGTCCCTCAATTTCAGCCAGAAAATACCTGAAATCACAGAAAAACACACAATCTCATAGTAAAGTCCAGAAAAGTGAATTTTAACTAAAAACTAATAAAAATATACTAAAAACTAACTAGATTATACTAAAAACATACTAAAAACAATGCCAAAAAGCGTACAAATTATCCGCTCATCATTAACCATATGTGAAATCCTTGTGTCTTTGCTAAAGGCATTAAAACTAGAAACAAACAATTAAATGGTTGAATGATTTGTCTGATTGCTTGGAGCTAGCATTATGCAAAAACTGAGAACGTATTTTTTAGATCCAATTTTTTTGGTGGAACACCAAACTTAAAATGCTTCATTCTCTCTTAATTTGTTTTGGTGTGGAACACCAAACTTAGCTCCTTGCAATACACACCAATCATTCAACCTTTTTATTGAAAAAGCTATGAAAAGAAAACTACCTCGGGTTGGGTTGCCTCCCAACAAGTGCTTCTTTATTGTCACTAGCTTGACATCTTGTTCTTTGATCATGGAGGCTGAAAATCATAGTGCCTTAGCTTTTCTCCTCTTACTGTGAACTTTCTTCCGGTCTCCTCCATTTCTTGGTGCTCTTCTTCAAAAATTCCAGAGGTGGAGAACTCTCTCCTGGTTTATGTCATACAACCAAAATAGCAAAGATATACAGAGCACTCTGTAGCTTGAGTGCTGTGAGAGTTAGTAGAGACAAAGTCTCAAATAGTTAGTGTGCAAGTTAGAAATAAAGAAAATAGACAAAAACAAAGAAAAAGTGCTTAATCTAGACCACCACCTTACTTAATCATTGTCAATCATTTTTAATCCCCGGCAACGGCGCCAAAAACTTGATGTGCGGAAAACGGTCTGACACAAAACTCACCGGCAAGTGTACCGGGTCGCATCAAGTAATAAAACTCACGGGAGTGAGGTCGATCCCACAGGGATTGAAGGATTGAGCAATTTTAGCTTAGTGGTTGATTTAGTAAAGCAAACAAGAGTTATTTTGAGTGATTTGTAATTGACTGAAACTAAATTGCAGGAATTGTAAAGGGGAGTGGGTGAATTGCATGAAATTAAAGGGAACAAAAGGAAAAAGAGCTGAATCTTAAATTGCAAGAAATGTAAATTGCAGAAACTTAAAGTGCAAGAAATCTAAATTGCTTGAATTATAAATGGGTCAGGGATGTGGGATTGCAGAAATTAAACAAAGAACAGTAAAATTAAACAAACAGAAGAGGAGAAGATTGATTCAATTAAAATAGATCTCAAACAAAAATGTAAATAAGCTTGGTAAAGCATTCAACAAGGAAATTAAAATTGAAAAACACAAATCTCAGGACTCAAGAGACTAGATAGCCGAGTCTAGATCTCAATGCCTTCCTAGATCCAATTTCAGAAAACAATTGCAAGAGAAGTTAAAATAAAACAGAAGAAGAAAGGAATTCAAATGCTAATTTCTCAAAGAGTGCAGTAAATCAAACAGGGCGATCTCAAGGTGAGATTGAAACAGAATTTCTTCAATTCTCAACACCCAAGACTCAAATAGGGTGTGTAGAAAATAAAAATAAAAACAACCCAGAAGAAGAGAATTCAATTCTCCTTCCCAGGAACTCTCAAATTCTAAAAGCAACAACCAAAATGTAAAGTGAGCTCTCTACTGTGAATACTATGAAAATTCTAAAAGAAAAGCTCCAAAAGGAAAAGCCCAGGGGAAGAAAATGCAATTCTTCTTCCCAGAAACTCTAACAGCAACGAAAATTGAAAATTAAATCAAACTCTCTCAAAGGAAAAGGCTCTCTAAAAATTCTTAAAAAGAAAAGCTTCTTGAAAACTTAAATTCTAAGCTATTTATACACTCTCTTCTAACGAACGTTAAGCCTTGAATTGGGCCCTTGCTCTTGATGGAATTGGGTTGACAAAAGCCTCTGTTGATTGCTCTTGGTGTTGGGAAGAAATCCGTTTGCAACTTGGGCCTTGGGGGTTTACGTTTGAGTCAACATTTGAGGCAAACATTGACTCAAACGTCTTCGTGTGTGGCATTATGCAGCTCGGCCAAATTGCTGTCATCCACATTTGAACCAACGTTTGAGGTTAAACGTGAGCTCAAACGTGGCCCTTCCCAAGTAGCTCTTCTGGCCAATTTTTGGCCTAACATTTGAGGAAAACGTTGGCGCAAACGTGGCTCATTTAAACCATCATTCAGGGGTGCTCTTCCATGCTAAAATGTGGCCAACGTTTGACCTCACGTTTGAGGCAAACGTTGGGAACATTGCCAGTTTCGGAAGCTTGAACGTGCTGTCCACCCCATACTATTATATATTGTTAGAAATCCCTGAATGTCTACTTTCCAATGCCGTTGGAAGCGCATCATTTGGAGCTCCACAGCTCGAGTTATACTCCATCGAAGGTGCAGAGGTCAGCTGGCCTTACTACAAGTTGGTGTCATGTTTGTTTATGCACTTTTCAGGGTAGTGTTCTCCCTCAATTTTTATGTCCACCATGTAGTGCCATATATGCTTGGAAAGCTCTCGATTCCTATTTTCCAATGCTTTTGAAATCACCTCATTTGGAGCTATGTAGCTCAAGTTATTCGCGTTGGAAGTATAACCCTTCAGGCTGTGGGGAGCAACGTTTCCAGCAACGTTGGAGCACCAACTTTGGCTCCAACGTTGCTTTCCTTTGCTTCCTTTCCTGGTATTCTTGTTGCCTCTTTCTTCAACCTTCCTCCAAGCCTTTTTCCACCTATCATCAATCAACAATTGCATCAAAGCTATGCTATAATCATGAGAGTTCTTCTTCTTCTTGACATATAAGTAATTATGGCATAGAAACTCATGAAAATGCATCAATTCATTCATGGTTGATTGAATCTAAGGAAACATGAAATTTCACCCAAATGGCTTACTTGTGGCTCAAGAAAGTGCATAAAACCCAATGAAAATCAAAGAAAAAGACTAGTAAAACTAGGCTAAGATGCCATGGCATCACATATGTCCTCTAGAATTTGGTCTATGCGCTTATCATCACACACCATTCTCCTATTAAACATTCTGGATCATCTTGTAGTTGAGGCTGTTTGAAGACCTCTCTTATTTTGTCAAGGTGGAAGTAAATCATCTTCCCTCTGACCATGGTTCGAAAGGTATAAAAAACGGTTCCTCATTCCCTGCCTCTCTGTTTGCCACAAATTTGAGTAGAATTCCTGAACCATGTTTCTACCCACTTTGGTCTCAGGATTAGTGATGAGCGGATAATTTATACGCTTTTTGGCACTATTTTTAGTATGTTTTTAGTACATTTTAGTTAGTTTTTAGTATGTTTTTATTAGTTTTTATTTAAAATTCACTTTTCTGGGCTTTACTATGAGTTTGTGTGTTTTTCTGTGATTTCAGGTATTTTCTGGCTGAAATTGAGGGACCTGAGCAAAAATCTGATTCAGAGGCTGAAAAGGACTGCAGATGCTGTTGGATTCTGACCTCCTTGCACTCGAAGTGGATTTTCTGGAGCTACAGAAGCCCAATTGGAGCGCTCTTAATTGCGTTGGAAAGTAGACATCCTGGGCTTTCCAGCAATATATAATAGTTCATACTTTGTTCGAGATTTGATGGCCCAAACCGGCGTTACAAATCAGCTTCAGAATTCCCGGCGTTTAACGCCGGAACTGGCACAAAAATTGGAGTTAAACGCCCAAACTGGCATAAAAGCTAGCGTTTAACTCCAGAAAAAGTCTCTACAGATGAAAGCTTCAATGCTCAGCCCCAGCACACACCAAGTGGACCCCGGAAGTGGATTTTTACGTCATTTACTCATTTCTGTATACCCTAGGTTACTAGTTCACTATTAATAGGATCTTTTGACATTGTATCTTCACCTCATGACACTTTACACATTCCTTATTGTGTCTTCTACACCATGAGTCTCTAAACCCCATGGTTGGAGGTGAGGAGCTCTGCTGTGTCTTGATGGATTAATGCAATTACTACTGTTTTTCATTCAATCACGCTTGCTTCTATTCTAAGAATTCACTTGTTCTTCAACTTGATGAATGTGATGATCCGTGACACTCATCATCATTCTCGCTTATGAACGTGTGCCTGACAACCACCTCCGTTCTACTTTAGATTGAGTGAATATCTCTTGGATTCCTTAATCAGAATCTTCGTGGTATAAGCTAGAATTGATGGCGGCATTCAAGAGAATCCGGAAGGTCTAAACCTTGTCTGTGGTATTCTGAGTAGGATTCAAGGATTGAATGACTGTGACGAGCTTCAAACTCCTGAAGGCTGGGCGTTAGTGATAGACGCAAAAGAATCAATGGATTCTATTCCAACCTGATTGAGAACCGACAGATGATTAGCCGTGCTGTGACAGAGCGCGTTGAACATTTTCACTGAGAGGATGGGAGGTAGCCATTGACAACAGTGAAACCCTACATACAGCTTGCCATGGAAGGAGTCTTGCGTGCTTGAAGAAGAAGACAGTAGGAAAGCAGAGATTCAGAGATAGAGCATCTCCAAAACCTCAACCTGTTCTCCATCACTGCAAAACAAGTACTTATTTCATGTTCTTTTACTTTTTACAATCAACCCTGATAATTATTGATATCCTGACTAAGAGTTACAAGATAACCATAGCTTGCTTCAAGCCGACAATCTCCATGGGATCGACCCTTACTCACGTAAGGTATTACTTGGACGACCCAGTGCACTTGCTGGTTAGTTGTGCGGAATTGCAAAAGTGTGATTGCAATTTCGTGCACCAAGTTTTTGGCGCCGTTGCCGGGGATTGTTCGAGTTTGGACAACTGATGGTTTATCTTGTTGCTTAGATTAGGACTGTTTTATTTTTGTTGGTTTAGAGTCTTTTATTTGAGTTTAGTTTCATATTTTAAGTTTGGTGTCAATTGCATGCTTTCGTTTTCTTTTAATTTTTCAAATTTGCATGTTCTTAGTCCTTTCTTAATCCTTAAAAATTCTAAGTTTGGTGTCTTCTTTGTGTTTTCCTTTAAATTTTCGAAAATTTGTGTTTGATTTTCTAAAAATCTGTTCTTGGTGTTCATCTTGACATTCAAAATTTTCTTGTTTGTTCTCTTTATTTTGATCTAAAATTTCTAAGTTTAGTGTCTTTTTGTTGTTTTTCTCTTTCTTCATTAAAATTTAAAAATAAAAAAAAATTATCCTTTCCTTATTTTACTCATAATTTTCGAAATTTTGCATTAAATTAGTCAAAGATTTTCAAAATCATATCTTTTTTTTAGTCAAGTCAAAATTCTAATTTCAAAAAAATTGATCTTTTCAAATCTTTTTCAAAAAAAAAAAACAATTTTACTTTACTTGTGAATCCATATCATATTCCCTTTCTCCATCATGGACCTAAGTGGAATTGAGTAGTCCAGAAGGACTCTAGGGTCATATGCTAACCCCATTACAGCTGCATATGAGAGTAGCATCTGTATACCTCCCATTAAAGCAAGCAGCTTTGAGCTAAATCCTCAACTCATTATCATGGTGCAGCAAAATTGACAGTATTCCGGTCTTCCATAGGAAGAACCTACTGAGTTTCTGGCACAGTTCTTACAAATTGCTGACACAGTACATGATAAAGAGGTGGATCAGGATGTCTACAGATTATTACTGTTTCCATTTGCTCTAAAAGATCAAGCTAAGAGGTGGTTGAATAACCAACCCACAGCAAGCATAAAAACATGGAGACAGTTATCAGACAAATTCCTGAATCAATTTTATCCTCCAAAACGGATGACACAGCTAAGGCTGGACATCCAAGGCTTTAAACAAGAGGATAATGAATCCCTTTTTAATGCCTGGGAGAGGTATAGAGGTATGCTAAGAAAATGCCCCTCTGAAATGTTTTCAGAGTGGGTACAGTTAGACATCTTCTACTATGGGCTTATAAAAAAAGCTCAGATGTCTCTAGACCACTCAGCTGGTGGATCTATACATATGAGGAAGACGATTGAAGAAGCTCAAGAGCTTATAGATACTGTTGCTAGAAATCAACATTTGTACTCTAGCAATGAGTCTTCTACAAAAGAAGAAGTTATGGCAGTAGCCACTGATCCTACTCCTCAAGAACAGATGGTTGAGCTTAATCAGCAATTACACCTGATGACAAAACAGTTAGCAAAATTTAAAGAGATGCTCCAAGAAACTAAAATTGCTAACAAGAACATAGAATCACAGTTGAATCAGGCAAAACAGCAGTTATCTAAACAGATAACAGAAGAATGCCAAGCAGTTCAACTGAGGAGTGGGAAGACATTGAATAACACTGCTCAAAGTAGCAAAAATCCAATAAAGGAACAATTGACAGAGGATAACCAAACCACTGTCCAAAATCCCTCTGAGGACAGTAAGAGCCCAGAGAGGAATACTCTTGGTGTTCAAACGCCAGAAAGGGGGGAAAAGCTGGCGTTAAACGCCCATTCCCTGCCCAGTTCTGGTGTTCAAACGCCAGAAAAGGGGGAAAAGTTGGCGTTAAACGCCCATTCTTCACCCAATCCTGGTGTTCAAACGCCAATGGGGAATCAGACACCTGAGAGTGCTGGTAGTAACCCCTCTAAAAAGGCTTCTCCAACCACCTCTGTAAGGAATAAACCTGCAGCAATTAAGGTTGAAGAATATAAAGCCAAGATGCCTTATCCTCAGAAACTCCGCCAAGCGGAACAGGATAAGCAATTTGCCCGCTTTGCAGACTATCTAAGGACTCTTGAAATAAAGATTCCGTTTGCAGAGGCACTTGAGCAAATACCCTCTTATGCTAAGTTCATGAAAGAGATCTTAAGTCATAAGAAGGATTGGAGAGAAAATGAAAAAGTTTTTCTCACTGAAGAATGCAGTGCAGTCATTTTAAAGAGCTTACCAGAGAAGCTTAAAGATCCTGGAAGCTTTATGATACCATGCACATTAGAGGGTACTTGTACCAAGAAAGCTCTATGTGATCTCGGGGCAAGTATCAACCTAATACCTGCATCCACTATCAGAAAGCTTGGCTTGACTGAAGAAGTCAAACCAACAAGAATATGCCTCCAACTTGCTAATGGCTCTATTAAATATCCATCAGGCATAATTGAGGACATGATTGTCAAGGTTGGACTATTTGCCTTTCCCACTGACTTTGTAGTGCTGGAAATGGAGGAGCACAAGAGTGCAACTCTTATTCTAGGAAGACCTTTCCTAGCAACTGGACAAACCCTCATTGACATCCAAAAAGGGGAATTAACCCTAAGAGTCAATGAGGATGAGTTCAAGTTGAATGTTGTCAAGGCTATGCAGCATCTAGACACATCAAATGACTGCATGAGCACTGATATTATTGACTCTTTGGTGGAGGAGGTCAATATGACTGAAAGTCTCGAATCAGAGCTAAAGGACATCTTTAAAGATGTTCAGCCTGATCTAGAGGAACTAAAGGAAATAAAAGAACCTCTGAAAATTCCTCAGGAAGAGGAGAAACCTCCTAAACCTGAGCTCAAACCACTACCACCATCCCTGAAATATGCATTTCTAGGAGAGGGTGACACTTTTCCAGTGATCATAAGCTCTGATTTAAATCCACAGGAAGAGGAAGCACCAATTCAAGTGCTAAGGACACAGAAGACAGCTCTTGGGTGGTCTATAAGTGATCTTAAGGGCATTAGCCCAGCAAGATGCATGCACAAGATCCTATTGGAGGATGATGCTAAGCCAGTGGTTCAACCACAGAGGCGGCTAAATCCAACCATGAAGGAGGTGGTGCAGAAAGAGGTCACTAAGTTACTAGACGCTGGGATTATTTATCCTATTTCAGATAGCCCCTGGGTGAGCCCTGTCCACGTTGTCCCCAAGAAGGGAGGCATGACAGTGGTTCATAATGAAAAGAATGAATTAGTTCCTACAAGAACAGTTATAGGGTGGCGCATGTGTATTGACTACAGAAGGCTCAATATAGTCACCAGAAAGGATCATTTTCCTTTACCATTCATAGACCAGATGCTAGAGAGACTAGCAGGTCATGAATACTACTGCTTTTTGGATGGCTATTCAGGTTACAACCAAATTGCAGTAGACCCTCAGGACCAAGAGAAAACAGCATTCACATATCCTTCTGGAGTATTTGCCTACAGAAGGATGCCTTTTGGTCTATGCAATGCACCTGCAACCTTTCAGAGGTGCATGCTCTCTATCTTCTCTGATATGGTAGAAAAGTTCCTGGAAGTCTTCATGGATGACTTGTTGTTCAACTCAATCCTCACCCTTCATGGTCATCAACGAACCCTCCTCATTCATTGTGGTTTTGTTAGAAAACTTGAAAGCCTTGCCTATAAGTAGCCGTTGGTACTAAATGGCTTACACATTCATACAAGTCACAAGATATAAGGCCAACAATTCCCCTTTCTATCACAACAAAGCCAAACACCATCCTAAACACAACCCATTTTTTCCCTTCTTCTCACACCAAATCTAATGGCCTATTCAAGATCAGGAAAAAGGCCGGGAAAGGAACCAATGGTGACCGAACTTCCATCTTATGATGCAAGAGAATTTAGGTCCCAATTCCACGAAGGAAAATATCACAGGCTCACAAAGACAAAGCATGTCATTTATGAGAATGGTCTTGAGCTGAAGGACGGGGAATACCCCATCATGAGGCAAATCACTAAGGAAAGAAGGTGGGAATTTCTATGCGATCCTCTCGTCGATATTAGTGCAGTCATGATCAGGGAATTTTATGCAAATGCTGTAAAAGAGAGCAAAGACAGCACCTCCTACAAGAGTTATGTCAGAGGAGTTGAAGTGGATTTTAGTCCAGCAGCCATCACAAGGGCCCTGATGTTAAGGACCATAACTTATGCAGAGACTAGTTTTGAGACTAGATTGAAGACGGAAAATAATCCCGATGAGATCATACAAGGGGTATGCATGGAAGGCACAGACTGGGAAAGAGATTCAAAAGGAGTCCCAAGCCACTTGAAAAGAATAAATCTCACTCCTGTGGCCAAGGGGTGGTATGAGATAGTAAGGAGATCTATCCTTCCTACTGGAAACGTCTCATGGGTCACAATCAAGCGAGCACTCTTGACATACTGCATCTTACATGGAGGTGACATCAACCTTGCACAACTCATAGCCAACAGTATTCAAGAGATAGCCGAAAGCACAAGCAAATCAAGTAGGCTTGGCCATCTAAGCACCATCCTCAGGCTATGCAACAAAGCTGAAGTAATTTTTGAAGATGATGACACAGAAAAAGTGAAAAAAGGGAAAAGAATCACAAAGAGGAGTATGGATGGGATGAATGAAGAAGATGATCACGAGGGGGTGGTAGCTCCCAAACAAAGAAAGTCACAAAGAGAGGAAGGACAAGAGCAAGCTCGTGGTGCCATAGACATGAGTCAATTACAAAGAGCAATTGAAGAGCTATCCCAACAGCTCATGCAAGCACAACAAGATCAATATCCAGAGCGCCAGGAGCAATACTTGAAGGATAAAGAGGAACAAGAAGCTTGGCAGCGTCAAATGGAGGAAAAACAAGAGAGCTGGAAACAACAAATGATGGCTCAGCAGCAAGAGTTTCAAGCAAAGATTCTCGGAGGACAGAAAGAACAATCAAAAGAATTTCGAGAATCATATGATAAGCTGTACTTTAGTCAAGCTAAAGCAGGGGAATATAGTCACAACCTGTATCAGTGGAAGAACATCCATCATACTATGGGAGAGGTTAGACATGTGCAACGAGTAGAGTATGATGAAAATATACAAGCAAGGTTGGAGTATTTGACCCACAATTTGCCAGCACTAAATCAACAAATCAAACTGTTTAAGCAGTGCCAAGAATTTAGAGACCAACAGCAAGCAAATCTCATCACTATACAGAGATAACCCTTCAAAGATTGGAAGAAGCTGGGCTCTCAGGACTCTTAGATTCTGTCTGGGATAGAAGATGCCCTAGTGAAGAAATCCGAGATTATTCCAAGCTAGGGAAGAGAAAGAAAAAGAAGGGAGAATCAAGCAGAAGCCACAACCATTAGAAGGTGGCAAAGTTCTTTCATGCTTTTAATAAGGAAGATGCATGTCTGAAACATGATATGCCTCCGCTGTCACTTTTCTTTGATTTCATCCATCCTGCACTTTTATATGTTCAATAAGTAGCTAGAAAAATAAACTGCATATGTGTTTGTCATTCATTACTTAGCTTTGAATGTTGTTTTTTTTTTCATATGCCTGAATAAAAGAGAAATGTTTGAATTAGAAAGTAAATATCCAATGTTGCATAAGTTAGAATAGAAGTTAGTGTTGGTATGTGTTTGATTAAATGCATAACTCATGAAATAAATGCTGCATAATGTCATTTTCATTAAAGTGTGAATTAGCTTGTTGTCACAAAGGCTTGTATAAGTCATGATCCCTTGAGAACAAAATAAAACAGAAAGAAAAGGAAGAAAACAAAGCCAAAAGTGGCAAAGAAAAAGAAAAAAATCAAAGAATAAGGCTAGGTACCAATAGCTTGGACCCTAGGACACATGCCTGTGGTGCTTTTGTGCTAGGATATGCTTGGGCAAGTAGGTTCTGAGGAGTATTTCAAAACTTGGCCACTTAGATCAACTGATATGGGATTGCCAACTGAAAGCCCACAATAAAGAGCAACCTAGTTACAAAGCATTTAGTTATCCAAAGAGATGTTGGGCATCAATGATCCTAGAAGGAAAAAGGTGAGCCATGTGTCTGTGGTAAAGAAATGTTGGGCAAAAATAAAGCCAAAGGCTGCTGCAACATTTGCCACCAAGCCTTCAATAAGTAATAAGCTCTTTAAGCAAAACAAAGAAAGAAAAGTTAGCAAGGGAACAAGCACAACTAAAGCCTTGAAGCAGCAAGTTTAGTAAGCCTTTAAGGGAAACACCTCTTATGTAACAGCAAACAATAACTGAGTTATCATTGTCTGCATAAAAACCCCATGAACCAAGTTCAATTATATGCTTAATAAGGATAGGCATGCTTCTCTTATTCATTTCATTCCCTCTTATGTTTGATGCTTGCTTGGGGACAAGCAAGATTTAAGTTTGGTGTTGTGATGACAAGTCATCATATGCCTATTTTTCAAGCTAATTTCACTTGTTTCACTAGTTTTTATGCACTTTCTTGCATTATAAGTAAGTAATTTAGAGTGGAATTGCATGGTTTATTTGAATCAATCAACCACCCTTTAATTGATGCTAAATCATGAGGTTCAAGCTAAATTAATTGATATTTGAATGAATTATGAATCTTGTGAATTTGGTGATACTTTGATTGGTTGTTTTGATTATTTGTAGGCGAAGAAAAGAAGAAAATAAGAAAGTGTGGCTTAAGAAGCGTGACTCAATAAAGAAGAAAGTGTGGCAAAGAAAATGAGGAAGCGTGGCGCATGGAAGGAGGAAGCACAACAATGAACCAAGCATGCAAAGCTTCAATGCTTTGCCCTCCCTTGAGAGCGGAGCACAAACTTAAGCCAAGAAACAAGGAAGAGCAAAACATTGCTCTGCTCTCCTTGAGAGCATTATCGGGCTTCACTCTCAAATAAATCCAAGGAAATGTTTGCCAAATGCCACCCCAATAATTCGAACCAAGCACCTAAGGGGAAGTGAGCAGCACTCAAATACAAGGAAAACAAGCCCAAATTGGCTTGTTTTCAACCTCCAAGGTTTGAACACAAGACCTCCAAGGAAGTAAAGGCCTAGGCACTACTTTGGTGCCAAGGAAACCAAGGAAAAAATGCAGCAACTTCCTCCACCAAGTCTTGAACCAAGGGTCTCTAGGAAGCCAAGCCTTATGCGTGAATCAGGTGCCAAGAAGAAAAAGCCCTACGCATGCTTCTCCAGGGTTTCAAACTTGAGACCTCACCCAAGAACAAGGAAAGCTTTGCGCTGCTCACAAGGAGAGTAGAGCGCTACTCCTTAGTGCATGACAAGGGCATCCTTGGCGCACACAAGGGAGCTTGGGCGTGCATCATGACACGGCCAGAAGCAAGGCGCGCACATCATAGCACGGGCAGGGAGGCAAGGCGCGCGCAAGACGCACACTGCTCCGCTCTCCACAAGAGCAGGGCAATCCCCTGTTGCTTCTCCAAGCCTTGGTGCGCAACTTGGATCCCCACACAAAGCTTCATTGCTTTGCTCTCCACAAGAGCAGAGCAGCCTCCTGGGAGCAACATGGGCTGAAATTCACTTAAAAATCCAATTTAATTCAATTCTTCACCCATCTTTCAAGCCCACTCAAAATTCTTAGATCTAAAATAGAAAGTGTATAAATAGGTGTTAGTTAGGATTATAAGAGGGAGCTTACTTTCATTTTTAATTTTCATCTTTTGTCAACTTGAGAGCTCACTTTTCATTTTCTGCTTTTGAACTTTTGGTTTTCACTTTTCATTTTCTGTTTTCTGCAATTGGCTTGAGAATTGGAAGAGAGAATTCACTTCTTCTTCTTCTGATCTTTTTGTTTTCTTTACTGGGTTTTGTTTGAGTCTTAGGTGTGTAGAATTGAGGAACTTCTATCTCAATCTCCATTTAAGATCTGTTTGATTCTCCTACTGCAGAATTGAGTTGAATTCAATTTCTTTTACTACTTCAATCTTCAATTTCTCTTTAATTGCTTTATGACTTTGGATCAAGGAAGGATTTGAGATCTAGACTTGCTTTCTAGTCTTTTCCACTCCTGAGATCTTCAACCATCTTTTAATTTGATGCAATTAAGCACAAGTCATTTTCTGTTTTATATTTCAAAGCATTCTATCCTTACTTTTTGAGATCTGTTTTAATTCAATTCATCTTCTACTCTTCTGTTTAATGCAATTTACTTATACTTGTTTAAATTCTGCAATCCCAGTCCCTCAATCCCTTTATCATTCAAGCAATTTATATTTCTTGCACTCTAAGTTACCGCAATTTAAATTTCTTGCACTTTAAGTTTCAGTCATTTAATTTCTTGTTCTTTAAGATTCAGCACCTTTACTTTCAGTTCTCTTTAATTTCTGCAATTCATCCCTCTCCATTTACATTTCTTGCAATTTACCTTCTGTCTGCTACAAATCACTCAACCAATACTTGATTCGCTTGACTAAATCAACCACTAAACTAAAATTGCTCAATCCTTCAATCCCTGTGGGATCGACCTCACTCATGTGAGTTATTATTACTTGATGTGACCCGGTACACTTGCCGGTGAGTTTCGTGTTGGATCGCTTTTCACACATCAAGTTTTTGGCGCCGTTGTCGGGGATTGATTAGATCAACAATGATTAAGTGGATGAGAAGTCTAGATTAAGCATTTTTTTGTTTTTGTTCTCTGTTCTAAGTTGAAACCAAGGTGTTTGTGTTTTTGCCTCACTAAGAAATTCTTTTTCTGTGACATGAATTTCAATTTCCATTGATGTTGCATTTTACAAAATATAAATGGAGTTCAACTCATCTTATGATCAAACAAAATTTTATGGGATATTACCCACCATCACAAACCTCTAATGGTGGTTGGGAATATCACCAAGAAATCATAGATTCTGAGCACTCCAATCCATGGAGAAATGCTTCAGAACCACAAGATGAGCAAGAGAATCATATGGGATATTTCTCACCACCATAAAATGATTCGAGTCATTATTCTAATGGTGGCTGGGAGTATAACCAAGAAACTGCAAATTCTGAGCAGTCAAGTCACATGAGAGAGTGTCCAACCTCACCTTCCAGTTCTACATTTGAAAACTCTTCATCAATTAACTATGCCTCAACACAAAATTCATCCCAAGACTCACAACCAACACAAATTTCCAAGAGCCAAATACTCTCAAGAATTGAGTCCATGCTCAAAGGATTTGAGGAGAAGACAAAGAAACACGAGAAAAAACTAGAAAATTCCCTTACAAACATGGAAGTAATGTTAGCTCAATTGGTGAGTACAACAAAGAAAGAGGAAGGGCAAGATGAGGAAGCCTCTGTATCAAGTGAACTTTCAATGAAGAATGAGGTTATTGAAAATGAAACTGCACCTGAGGTGACAAAGGAACATGAACATTCACAACCCTCACAAACTTCCCTTGAATCTGTGATCGACAAATATGAAGAGGAGATGAAGAAATCTTGGGAAAAACAACAAACATCCTCCCTGAAAGAGATATTAAGTCAAATGTTGAGTACAAAGGAAGGATTGTTGGAGCAAGAAAGTGAGGAAGACACTCAAGAGAAGTCACACTCAACTGAAACAAAGAGGCACATGAAGGAAAAGCTCATTGAACCACCATTGCAAGGAACTCTTGATGAATACAAAACTCCAATAATCACACAGCAACCAAGTCTTGAATCCAAAGAAGTGAAGGCAACTAACAAGAGCACCAATCCTGTCCCTGATCCAGCAAGCAAGATCAATCAAGCCATTTGCAAAAGGAAGCTTGCTGAGGAAAGGCCAAGGCAAGGGACAGTAGCTGAATCTTCTCCCCCTTTGAGGTCATTCTTCTTAACAAACTGGAAGAAGAGGAAGAAAGTGAAGAACATGTAGACAGTAGGTACATTTCTTCTCCATGCTTTGTTTAAATTTCAATAAATTGACATATGGTTGCATTCTAAGTTTGGTGTTGCTATGCAACAAAATTTGGTTCCAATGTTTACTAGATACTTGCATCAATTCCAAGTGAGAGTGTCACACTAAGTTTGGTGTGCCACTTATTTTTTATGCAATGTATCATGCACACCATCTTATGTTTGTAATCACAATGTTTCTGTTTCTCTGTGCCTTGATGGTTACTCTTAATCTTACTTGCCTAAACACATATGCTACTGACATCCTCTTGTGTAAGACATTCATGATCCATTTTAGACCCCACCACCATTGTCCTAACTATTGCTTAAGGATAAGCAAGCATTCTGAGTTGGTATGGGAAGGAGAAGAATGGGAGGAAAATGACAACAATAGAGAAGATGAATTGTAAGGTTGTAAAGTTCCTTTTCCTCTCATTTATTTCCAGCATTTTAATTTGCATGATTGTCTTTATATTCTCTGCATGCATGTGTGGTATGAATAAGCATAGCTTGAATTTTGATTTGTAACATCTTGCCATGCCATTATAACTACCAACTTGAATCCTGTGAGTTCAAAAGCAGTAAATCATCATGATCATAAACAAACAAGGCATTAAAGAAGAGTTTAGCATGTGCATACAAGTATTGGAAAGCTAGTATGATTAATTGTTGCTCAATTGCATTAGATTTTATTTAATTGAAGTTTTCATCTAGAAAATTTTGTGAAATCTTTTAAAATCATGAAAACCTTGAAAAAAAAGTAAATGAAAAAAAGGGCAAGAAAAGAAAAAGGGAAAGAATGGGAAAGCTGAAGGCTCTGAGTACCAATGGCAATTTATTTGTTAAGTGCTTGTGGTGTTTATGTATCAAGCCAAATGCTTGAAAACAAAACACTTAGAAGTCAAGGCTAGGCTCAAGTGCAAAAGCACTCCCTCAAAGCTCAAGGCTCTGAGCATCAATGATTAGAGAGTCAAGAAAAGAAACAAATGAGCTTAATGAAGTCCTCTAATTAAATGCTTGTGGTGCTTATGTATCAAGTGGTAATACTTGAAAACAAAGCATTTAGAAGTCGTAGCTTTGTTATTAACTCATGGGGCAAAGCACCCAAAAGGAGAAGCTAAAAAAAATCAAAAGCATGTTTCAAGGAAGAATTATAAGAAAAAGATTTCATAAATTGAGCCAGATAGAAGCATCAATCATTTACATTTCTTGTGATTGAAGCATGCATAGAAAACTAGCTTACCATGAACATTGAGTTGATATTCTTCTTACCTTGGATTGTTAATCTTTATTGCATGATTCTTTTCTTGCTTGGGGACAAGCAAGGTTTAAGTTTGGTGTTGTGATGACATGTCACCATGTCATATTTTTCTATGCTTTTTCATACAATAAATTGATGATTAGTGCTTAAATATTGCATTCTTTTGTGCTTAATTAGAATATTTCCTTGATCTTTTAATTTTATAAATCTTGTAGGAAATAAGAAGAAAAAGAAGCAAAGAAGCACAAAATAAGCTAAAAAGGAGAAAAAAAGAGCTTTGGGGCACACTTTGAAGTTGGAGCACACTTTGGAGCCTTAGGCCACGCTTTTAAAAGCATGGCCCATGACCAAATCAAAGAAGGAAGCAACCAGCACACACAATGCTCCGCTCTTGCCAAGAGCAGAGCATCATCGTGATGCAATTTCAACTTGGAAGCAAGAATGCAATCCATATTTGGCGTACAATTGAGGCACGAGTGAAAGGCATCTTTAAGGACCAAAAATAAGCAAAAAAATCAGCCAATCCTTCCACCAAGGTTTGAAGCTGGAGCCTCACTCCAAAGCATAATGCTCTGCTCTTGGAGAGAGCATTGTCGTGCTCTCTTCATGAAAATTCAAGGAAAATCTCTCCCCAAATGCTTTCACCAAGGCTTGAACCTGGAACCTCACCCAAGCAAAAGCACTGCTCCGCTCCCCACAAGAGCAGAGCGCTATTTCCTTTATTCCTTGGTGCATGAGGCACAACTTGACACGGCCCAGGGAAGCATGTCACGCACAATTTGGCACGGTCAAGGAGCTTTGCGCGCACAAGACACACCACAAGCAGCAATGCTCTGCTCCCCACAAGAGCAGAGCACTCTACTAGGAGCAAACACTCATGGGCCAAAATTCAACCAAAATTTCATTTAAATTCAATTCCTCACCAAATTGAATCAAGGCCAACCAAACCTATTTCTCCTCAAATCCAAAGCAAGCAAAGCCCACATCATCACTCAAAGGCACAAGAACAAGCTAGAATTAGGATTTTCATTTAATTTGTTTTTCATTTCAATTTCATTTTATTTTGTAAAAAGCCTATATAAAGACATCATTCTCATTTTCATAAAAGGCTAGCTCCATTAGGGAGTAGTAGTGGTAGATAGCTCTCTCTTTTAGTTTTCCTTTTTGATTTTGAATTGTGGATTGAGAATTGAAGGAATTCTGTTTCACTCTTGATCTACAATTTCTCTTTGTCCTGCTTCTGCATAATTTTTAGTGAACTGAGAATTGGAATTGAGTTTTTCCTTTACTGCTTCCATCTTTATTTCTTCTTCAATCTGTTTGCTATTGAATCAAGGAAGGGTTTGAGATCTAGACTTGTTTTCTAGTCCTTTGATTCCCTGAGATCTTCAATTTTATTTTGCAATTGAGTTGAGCTCTTGGCTACTCTTCTATTTTTTTACTATTTCATTGAAATTGTTGATTCTTCTTCTGGAATTTCATGCATGATCTAAGTTCTTGCTATTTTGATTCTTCAACACCTTTACATTTCTGTTTTGATATTGAATTGATCTATTTCTAAATTTCATCATCTGAGAGCTCTTTAATTCACTGCACTTTACATTTTTCAGTTCTGTTTAAATTCCCAGCACCCACATCCATTTTATTCTTCCTGCAATTTAGATTTCCAAGTACTTATTCTCTAAGTTCAGCTTCATTGCTTTCTTTAATTCCCTGCACCCAATTCCCTTTACATTTGATGCAATTTACATTTCTTGTCATTTAAGATTTTGTCAATTTACTTTTCTTGCTCTTTAAGTTTCCTGCCATTTACATTCTGCAACTTTAAATTCACTGCTATTTACTTTCTGTTGGATACATTTCATCCAATCTCACCAATGTTAGCTTGACTAAACTAATCACCCACTAAAGTTGCTTGATCCATCAATCCTTGTGGGATCGACCTCACTCTTGTGAGTTATTACTACTTGATGTGACCCGGTACACTTGCCGGTTAGTTATGTGTGTTGGAAATTCATTTTCCACAAAAACACCATCAAGGTTTTGACAAAAACTTGATGTGTGGAAAGTGATCCAACACGAAACTCACCGGCAAGTGTACCAGGTCGCATCAAGTAATAATAACTCACATGAGTGAGGTCGATCCCACCGGGATTGAAGGATTGAGCAATTTTAGTTTAGTGGTTTATTTAGTCAAGCAAATCAAGTATTGGTTGAGTGATTTGTAGCAGACAGAAGGTAAATTGCAAGAAATGTAAAGGGAGAGGGATGAATTGCAGAAATTAAAGGGAACTGAAAGTAAAGATGCTGAATCTTAAAGAACAAGAAATTAAATGACTGAAACTTAAAGTGCAAGAAATGTAAATTGCGGTAACTTAGAGTGCAAGAAATATAAATTGCTTGAATGATAAAGGGATTGAGGGACTGGGATTGCAGAATTTAAACAAGTAGAAGTAAATTGCATTAAACAGAAGAGTAGAAGATGAATTGAATTGAAACAGATCTCAAAAAGTAAGGATAGAATGCTTTGAAATATAAAAATGAAAATGATTTGTGCTTAATTACAGCAAATTAAAAGATGGTTGAAGATCTCAGGAGTGGAAGAGACTAGAAAGCAAGCCTAGATCTCAAATTCTTCCTTGATCCAAAGTCACAAAGCAATTAAAGAGAAATTGAAGATTGAAGCAGTAAAAGAAATGGAATTCAACTCAATTCTGCAGTAGGAGAATCAAAGAGATCTTAAATGGAGATTGAGACAAAAGTTCCTCAATTCTACACACTTAAGACTCAAACAAAACCCAGTAAAAAAAACAAAAAGATCAGAAGAAGAAGAAGTGAATTCTCTCTTCCAATTCTCACGCCAATTGCAGAAAACAGAAAATGAAAAGTGAAAACCAGAAGTTCAAAAGCAGAAAATGAAAAGTGAGCTCTCAAGTTGACAAAAGATGAAAATTAAAAATGAAAGTAAGCTCCCTCTTCTAATCCTAACTAACACCTATTTATACACTTTCTATTTTAGATCTAAGAATTTTGAGTGGGCTTGAAAGATGGGTGAAGAATTGAATTAAATTGGATTTTTAAGTGAATTTTAGCCCATGTTGCTCCCAGGAGGCTGCTCTGCTCTTGTGGAGAGCAAAGCAGTGAAGCTTTGTGTGGGGATCCAAGTTGCACGCCAAGGCTTGGAGAAGCAACAGGGGACTGCCCTGCTCTTGTGGAGAGCGGAGCAGTGTGCGTCTTGCGCGCGCCTTGCCTCCCTGCCAGTGTTGTGATGCACGCGCCTTGCTTCTGGTAGTGTCATGATGCGCGCCCAAGCTCCCTTGTGTGCGCCAAGGATGCCCGTGTCATGCACCAAGGAGTAGCGCTCTGCTCTCCTTGTGAGAAGCGCAAAGCTTTCCTTGTTCTTGGGTGAGGTCCCAAGTTCGAAACCTTGGGGAAGCATGCGCTGGGCTTTTTCTTCTTGGCACCTGATTCACGCATAAGGCTTGGCTTCCTAGAGACCCTTGGTTCGAGACTTGGTGGAGGAAGTTGCTGCATTTTTTCCTTGGTTTCTGATGCCAGGGCATTTTGGCCAGTTTCACTGACCTTTTTTTTACTGTTTTTAGGTCATTTCATGCATTTTCTTAGGAAATAAGTTAGTTTTGGGCAAGTATTCACTCAGACCTTGATTCAAGCATACATTGTGCATTTTACATTATTTCATGAGGATTTTGCATGATTTTAATGACAAAATTGTATAATGCATTACCCATGACTTAGACTAGACCTTTGATGCACTCTATTGCTTGATTTCAGGACCAAAAGGAAGCAAGGAATGGGAGGTAACTTGCAAAGTTAAGGAGAAAAGTAATTGCCAAAAACACTCTCAAAAGCCATCAACACCCACCTTAAAGAGTCACGTTAACTAAGTTAACGTGAACTCTAACGTGGAGAAGAGAAGTTGAGCCAACGTTAGGGATACTTAACATTGTCACTAACATTGGCAATTGCTCATAAATGGCCACGTTAGAAGCCACGTTAACCTAGTTAACGTGGCCTCTTAACCTAGTTAACGTGGCCTCTAACGTTAAAGGGGGAAGAGAAGCCAACGTTAGTGACACTCAACATTGTCACTAACGTTGGCCTAAGGTGCAAATAGCCACGTTAACTCCCACGTTAACTTGGTTAACGTGGGAGCTAACGTAAGAGATGGAGAGTTGTCGACAACGTTAGTGACACTCAACATTGTCACTAACGTTGGAGCAACCACACAACCCCCAAGAGCCACGTTAACCTTCACGTTAACCTGGTTAACGTGGAAGCTAACGATGAGGAATGAAGAATGAGCCAACGTTAGTGACACTCAACATTGTCACTAACGTTGGGATGGCTAAGAATGGCCACGTTAGAAGCCACGTTAACCTAGTTAACGTGGACTCTAACGTGAGACCTAGGGGCACACTTGAACGTTAGTGACAATGTTGAGTGTCACTAACGTTCTCGAAGGATGGCAGAAGCCACGTTAGAAGCCACGTTAACCTAGTTAACGTGAGCTTTAATGTGAAGCAAGAAGGGGCACACTTGAACGTTAGTGACAATGTTGAGTGTCACTAACGTTCTCGAAGGCTAACAAGGCAACGTTAAAAGCCACGTTAACCCAATTAACGTGGGCTCTAACGTGAGGCAAAGGGGTGCATGGCAACGTTAGTGACAATGTTAAGTGTTACTAACGTTCTCGAACTTGTATTTTCACTAACTATTAAACACCCCTAACGTCTTGAGCTAAAGTCTCTGCCCATTTCACATTTTCTCTCTGCAAGTAAGCCAAGCCCAATTGAAGAAAGGAACTGCTTCAAAGATCCAGAAGCCCAAGACTTGGAGAGCTAACTAGAAGCTGAGAAGAGTAGTATATATAGGAGTAGTTTTGAAATAGAAGGGAACTTTTTGGGAGGAGAGAGAACTACTCTTGTATTTTTACTTTCTCTGCACTTCTAGCTTTATCATGTATTCTCCATCTTTGATTTTGATTTCTAGAGCTATGAACAACTAAACCCTTTCATTGGATTAGGGAGCTCTGTTGTAATTTGATGGATCAACACTAATTTTCTTCTTCTTCTTCTATCTTTCCTTTTGATTTTACTTGAAAGCTTTCGATCTTCATCCAATTGGATAGTGATCTTGGAAAAGAAGCTATTCAAACATGGATCTCTTCGGATCCTTGAAAGAAGAATGAAGAGATTAGCTAGAAATGCTTTCTCATGCTGGACCAAATTGAGTGTGGATGGGTATGTGGCTATAACCCTCTAAGCATTTGATTTGGGAAGTGCATGTGGTATAATCAGTGACCACACTTCATCTCTTCTCATGAGCAATTGACCAAGGAATTGGCTATTGATCAAGATTTGAGAGATTGAATTGCAAGAAATTGTGATTCAATCACTTAAGATTGCCAAGGAGATCAATGAGTGCATTGATTGAGGAAGAGATGAAAATGAAATTGATCCGGAGAATGCAACATCTCCTAAGCCCAATGAACTTCCCATTTCTGATCTTACCCATTCTCTTTATTTTCTGCAATTTACTTTTATGAGCAATTCCCCCATTCCCATTTATAATTTTGCTATTTACTTTCAGTCATTTACTTTCTTGCCATTTTAATTTCTGCAATTATCAACTCTATTCATGGATTCGCTCAACTAGATCATTCCTCTAATTAAAGTTGCTTGATCAATCAATCCCTGTGGGATTCGACCTCACTCTATTGTGAGATTTTACTTGACGACAAACTCGGTACACTTGCCGAATGGAAATTTGTTGAGAGACAAGTTTTACCCCGATCAGTTTCCTTGGCACCAAAGTAGCGCCTAGGCCTTTACTTCCTCGGAGGTCTTGTGTTCGAACCTTGGAGGTTGAAAACAAGCCAATTTGGGCTTGTTTTCCTTGTATTTTAGTGCTGCCCACTTCCCCTTAGGGGCTTGATTCGAATCATTGGGGTGGCATTTGGCAAACATTTTCTTGGATTTATTTGAGAGTGAAGCCCGATAATGCTCTCAAGGAGAGCAGAGCAATGTTTTGCTCTTCCTTGTTTCTTGGCTTAAGTTTGTGCTCCGCTCTCAAGGGAGGGCAGAGCATTGAAGCTTTGCATGCTTTGTTCATTGTTGTGCTCCCTTGGAGAGCATTGTGCTCTTGGGGAGAGCAGTGTGCTTCCTCCTTCCATGCGCCACGCTTCCTCATTTTCTTTGCCACACTTTCTTCTTCATTGAGTCACGCTTCTTAAGCCACACTTTCTTATTTTCTTCTTTTCTTCGCCTACAAATAATCAAAACAACCAATCAAAGTATCAACAAATTCACAAGATTTATAATTCATTCAAATATCAATTAAATTTAGCTTGAACCTCATGATTTAGCATCAATTAAAGGGTGGTTGATTGATTCAAATAAATCATGCAATTCCACTCTAAATTAATTACTTATAATGCAAGAAAGTGCATAAAAACTAGTGAAACAAGTGAAATTAGCTTGAAAAATAGGCATATGATGACTTGTCATCAATGGGTCTAGGAAGTTGTTTGGACGCTTTTGTGAGAATTCTAAAGCTGAACCACCCGGGTGGAATCATGATAATCAACTTAAAGACGGGTGTAGAAACAAGATTTGGGATCCCGGAGGATATTGGAATTGCAAACATTGGTGGAGATTCCTGGATCAGTACAAGCATAAGCCACCATGACAAGGAGCTCACCAAATGTCCAACTTAAGGACTTTAACTAAAAGTGCTAGGTGGGAGACAACCCACCATGGTATGATCGTCCCTTTTCAGTTTTATGTCTAGTATGTTTTGTTTGTTTTTGAATTTTTATTGAACCTGGAAACATGCATAGCATTCATATTAAGCATTTCATTCTGCATATTGCATAAAAAAAAAACCCGCATGCGACGCGGCAGCGTCGCTGACGCGTCCGCGTCACTAGTGCGTTGGGTAGAAAAGAATTGAACAAAGAGTCACGCGAGAGCGTGGCTGGAAGCGTGCCTTTAGCATCATTTGACCCCACGCGACCGCGTCATGTGGGAACTTTGGCCTCCCACGCGACCGCGTCACCCACGCGGCCGCGTGCCATGAAAATCGACGTGAAAAGGGTGCATAGCCGAAAGTTATGCTGGAGTGGTGCTGGACTGGTGCTGAAAGCACAACCTTACCACACGGACGCATGGCTCACGCGTCCACGTCATATCCCCATATTGGCCACTCATGCGATCGCGTCGACCACGCGATCGCGTCACCCAAAATTTGGCAAAAGAAGATTTTGAACAGAGAGTCGTGCGAGCGAGAGGCTGCCCTCGCGCCAGTAGCATAAAACGTGTCACGCGACCGCGTCGATTAATTTCAAACGCAAGTCACGCGACCACGTGCCCCACGCGTCCGCGTCGCCTGCGCCGTACATCTTATCCTGACCAGCCAAGATATCTTCTCTTTTCTTCCCTAAATCTAAATCTTTTCTTTCCCTTCTTATTTCTTTCTTCCTTCTTTTCTTTTTCTTTCTTTTTTTTTTCTCTATTAATTGGTGTTGGAAATTTTTTTGGGTCATTATTTTGATTGTGGATTGTTAAGAAATTATTTGACAATTATATATCATTTTTTTTAAAGGGTTCTTGCATGTTCAATTTAATACTTTTCATACCTTATTTAATATGCATGCTTTATGTTTGTGAAAAAGCCCGTATGGCATCATGCACTTTTCTACATTATTCTATTCTATTATTCAATGCTTGCTTTTCACAAATTCCCTTTACTATTTTATTAATTAAATATAACTGTCAATACAAACGTTATTGTTAGTTTCTCACGACTAATAATACATCTAGACTTTTGATGCTTGATCTATGCTACTCATCCCTTGCCGGCATGCTAATAAACATCTTGCATCCAATACTCCCTATGCCTTGCTATATTTCCATTGATGAACTGATCACATGGAATCGCGACCATGTCTTTCATTCACTATTTTTCTTACTTGGCATGATTATAACTCGTACCGCCCTCCTCTTTGCTCTATCCCTTTGACTTCATGTCCCTTTCTCTTCTCACTTTTTCAGGCTAGCCACCGGGAAGAGTAAAGAGAAAAACTCTACAACGAGCATCGGCTGAGGAACCACAGCACCCGCCAACCTGTACATCTCAGTATACACCGAGGATGGTGCAATCTTTAAGTGTGGGGAGGTCGATACCGATCTCCACGGGTCAGTTAGTCCCTTCTTAACACCAATTTTTATTTTTCATTGTTGCATTATAGTTTAATTTTGTTCATATTTTACCACTTGGTTGAAGTAATATTTTTTTTCTAAGAAAACTTTTTATAGTATTTCACTAAAAAGAAAAAACTTTTTGAAAAACTTGTATGAAGAAATATTGTTTTGGAACATAGTTTAGAGCTCGAACACACAAAACCAGTGAGATTTTGAGCCTATTTGATTGGTTGCATTCTATCAACCAATATTTTATTTTTGATGTGTGTTTTTCTCTCTAAAATTGTGATCTTTTTCTTGCTTAATTCTATATTTCCATTGTTTGATGTATGCATGCACTGATATGATTGAGGCCTTGTTTCACTGAGCTTACATACCCATATGGCCTTACCTTTTATTATCCTTTGCAAACCTATGTTGAGCCTATTTTATCCCTTGTTCTTTACTTTAGCTCATTACTAACTCTAAGAGGAAAACAATAATGTCCTTAATTTGAATCCTTGGTTAGCTTAGACTAGTAAAAAGTGCACATGATTTAAGTGTGGGGAAGTTGGGTTTGAAAATATTTGGTTTGAATAATTGGGTGTTGTATATTTTAGTGAAAATGTGCAAAATAATGGTTGAGCACATGTTATTGCATTCAATACTTTAATCATATGCACTGAGAAAAATAAAATGAAAAAAATGAAAAAGAAAAAGAAAAGAGCAATTAATAAAAGGGGACAAAGTGCCCCAAAATAAATAGTGAAATCAATGCATATAAGCTGTACTCAAAACTTGGAATGCATAAACATGTGAAAAGCACAGTTAATGGGAAGTTAGATTTTGTATTTTAATTAAATAGATTGTCTTAAGTTGGGTGGAAAGTTTATGTTAATTAAGGATTCAAATTTTAGTCCACTTGGCCAAATACAATCCTACCTTGACCCTGACCCCATTACAACCCTTAAAAGACCTCTTGATTTGTGTATTGGTGCATTAAATTTTTGTTGATTGTTAGATGAAGAGTAAGCTAGAGAAAGTAAGATTAGTAGAGAATTGAGAGAATTGACCCTAGACACTTAAGAGTTAGAGTGATATACACTACCAGTAAGGGTTCAATGCTTAATTCTATGTTCCCTGCTTTCATGAGCTATCTTCTTCTTGCAAGTTACTTATATTGTATTTTGTGATTTGAATTAGTGAAATCCAGTTCATATTTATTCTTGAAGGATTTATTTACTTTTTCACCAAGTAGGTAGAATCATTTTAGCATGTAGTTGCATTCACATTCATAGGTTGCATTGCATGAGTCTTGCCTTTCCCTACTCATTTATTTGGTCTCCTTGAGTTTAGCATGAGGACATGCTAATCTTTAAGTATGGGGAGGTTGATAAACCACTATTTTATGGTTTACAATGTGTTTAATTGTGTGGTTTTATCATGGTCTTTACCCATTTATTCATATAATTAGCATGCATTTATATTTCCTCCCAAAAATTATTACATGATTGAAAACATGCTTCTTTGGTCTTAATTTAGCTAATCTTAATCCTCTCTTATTACCATTCGATGCCTTGATCTGTGTGTTAAGTGTTCAGGCTTCATAGGGCAGGAATGGCTTAGAGAATAAAGAGGAAGTGTGCAAAGATGGAAGGAATACAATTGAGAAGATGACCAGCAAAAAGTCACGCGGTCGAATGGCTCACGTGACCGCGCAAAATGGAAGAAATCAGAGTGACGTGGTCACGTGCCTGACGCAACCGCGCGGATTGGAAGCTGCACGAACGACGCGAAAGCGTGGACGACACGCACGCGTGGTACGAGAAATGCTAAGTGACACGAACGCGTGAACGACGCAGACGCGTGACGTGAGCGATCTGCAGAATTACAAAAGTCACTGCCAGAGATTCTGGGCCGCATTTCAACCCAGTTTTTGGCCCAGAAACACAGATTAAAGTCAGGGAACATGCAGAGACTCAAGAGGCATTCATAATTCATAATTTTTAGTTTTAAATGTAGTTTTTAGAGAGACAGGTTCTCTCCTCTCTCTTAGGATTAGGATTAGGATTTTTAGAACTTAGGAATATTTTTATCTCATCCTTTTATCAGGTTCAATATCTTTTTATTTTGACTTCTCTTAATTGTTGATCATTGATGTTGCTTATTTGGCTTATGACTCTTCATATTTGGATTGGCTTTATTTTATTAATGCAATTGAGATATTTCAGACTTATATGTCACTGATGCTTGGGCTCTATCCAAATTATTTTCATTCAAGTAGATTTTATTCCCTTTTGGCTTTGGTTGATTAATTGGTAACTCTTGAGTTATCAAACTCATTGTTGACTGAAAATTGGAATTCTTAAAGAATTAATTCGAGATCCAATAACTCTAACTTTTCCCAAGGAAAGACTGGGACTTGAGGATTCGAATTAATTCATTCACTTAACTTACCTTCATAGTTAGAGGTTAACAAAGTGGGAGAAAAATCCAATTCTCATCACAATTGATAAGGATAACTAGGATAGGACTTCCAGTTCTCATATCTTGCCAAGAGTTTATTTTATAGTTATTTATTTATTTTAGTTGTCATTTGAATTACTTGTCATACTTATTCCTTATTTCCAAAACCCCTAATTTTACCTTTTTCATAGCCAATAATAAGAACATGCATCCCTGCAATTCCTTGAGAAGACAACCCGAGGTTTAAATACTTTGGTTATCAATTTATTTAGGGGTTTGTTACTTGTGACAACCAAAACATTTGTACGAAGGGATTTCTGTTGGTTCAGAATCTATACTTACAACACGACTTTATAAGATTCTTTACTAGGAAAAATCCTAACGTCAATCATTAAGTAGTTTCTCTGATTGTTTGGAGCCAATACTAGTCATGCTGAGGGTGCAATGTGTTCTTAATGAAATTTTTGGTGAAACACCAAACTTAGCATCCAACATTCACCCCTTAATTACTTTGGTGTGCAATACCAAACTTAGCTCTTTACAATACAGAAAAATATACTTAATTCCTTTATTGAAATAACTAAGAAAGGAAACTACCTCAGGTTGGGTTGCCTCCCAACAAGCGCTCTTTTAATGTCACAAGCTTGACATCATGTTTTTATGGAAGCTGAAAATCATAGTGCCTTAGCTTTTCTCCTCTTACTGTGAACTTCTTTCCGGTCTCCTCTTTGATGATCTCTAGGTGTTCAAGTGAAAAGATCCGGTTCACAGTATAGTACTCAGATAATTATGGAGACACCTTCATTGGTTGGGTGTTTAACATCACTTTATCCCCTTGTGAGAAGCCTTCAGTGGGGGTTTTCTTGTTTCTCCACCCTTTTGGCCTCTTCTTCTTTTCTTTCTCAAAAGATAGTTCATGCCTTGGTGGTTCTTTATCTGGGGGTTTTAGATATAGTTCCTCCTTGACTTCCATGGTCTGTTGCACCATCTCTAGTTCTTTCAAGCATGGGTTTAGAAGTATTAGAGTTAACTCATTGAATGCCTCTTTTAAACTCTGATCTATGGCATTATCCTTCATACATTCTTCTTCTTGGGTGGGCTCGTGTAGGGTTTTAAGAACATGGAATGCTATGTCTTCATTGACGTTAGGATTTTTGCTAGTAAAGAATTTTATAAAAATATAGTAGCGTTGTAAGCATAGATTCTAAACCAACAGAAAATCCCTTCGTACAAACATTTGGTTGTCACAAGTAACAAACCCCTGATAAAATTGATAACCAAAGTATTTAAACCTCGGGTCGTCTTCTCAAGAAAATGCAGGGAGGTGTTCTTATTATTGGTTATGCAAAGGTATATTTTGGGGTTTTAAAAAGGTTTTAAGCAAGAGAAATAGATTGCAAGAATTAATAAATTAATATCTAATAGAAACTCTTGGCAATGTATGAAAACTGGAAGTCCTATCCAGTTGTCCTTATCAATTGTGATGAGAATTGGATTTTTCTCCCACTTAGTTAACCTTTACTAAAGCAAAGGAAAGTCAAGTGGACTAATTAGTTTGATCCTCAAGTCCTAGTCAATCCTTGTGGGAAGACTAGTTTTAGAGCGATCTAGATCAATTAGAATCTGCCAATTTCAATCACTGCTGAGTTCGACAACTCAAGAGTTACCAATTAATCAACCAAAGCCAAAAGGGAATAAAATCTACTTGAATGAAAATAATTTGGATAGAGACCAAGCATCAATAACATATAAAGGAAACTACCTCAGGTTGGGTTGCCTCCCAACAAGCGCTCTTTTAATATCACAAGCTTGACATTAAAATAAAATAAAATAAAATCAATCCAAATATGAAGAGTCATAAGCCAAATAAGCAACATCAATAATCAACAATTAAGAGAAGTCGAAATAAAAAGATATTGAACCTGATATAAAGATGAGATAAAAATATTCCTAAGTTCTAAAAATCCTAATACTAATCCTAAGAGAGAGGAGGGAACCTCTCTCACTAAAAACTACATCTAAATCCTAAAAGTGTGTATTTTCTCCCCTCCTCATGAATGGGTGGATTCTTCCATTTATAATCCTTCAATCTGTGTTCTCTGGGTTTGGATCTGGGCCAAAAAGGCCCAAAAATCGCATAGGAAAACTTCTGTAAATTTTGCAGATCGCGCATGTCACGCGTCCGTGTGGGTCACGCGGTCGCGTCATCTTGAGTGTTGCCCTTCCACGTGGTTGTGTCAGTCATGCGCCCGCGTCAGTTGTATTTCGCGAGTCACGCGTTCGCCTCATCCATGTGCTCGCGTTGATCTCTTTTTATGCGAACCACGCGTCCGCGTCATCCATGCAGACGCGTCACTGCCAGTTTCTTCAAAAACTCCATTTTATGCTTTCCTTCCATTTTTGTATGTCTCCTTTCCATCCTTTAAATCTTTCCTGCCTTAGAAGATCTGAAAATACTTAACACACAAATCACGGCATCGAATGGCAATACAAGGTAATTAAAATTAATATTTTTAAAGCCTAGGAAACATGTTTTTCACATACATCACATAATACGAAGGGAAAGTAAAACCATGCAATTTCACATGCATAAGTGGGTGAAGGATTGAATAAATAACTTAAATTCAGCACAAAATATGTCATAAAATATGGGTTTATCAACCTCCCCACACTTAATAGCATGTCGTCATGCTAAATCCAAGAGAAAAGAGTGAAGGTGAAATGGTGGGATCTCATGCAATACAATCTATCATAGATGCAACTACCTAAATGAGTCATGCAAATCTAGTTATCATTCACCTATATATAAAACTTTACATGTAGTTAAATTAATTCACATTCTCAAGGAATCATATACGCATAGCCAACCTTAGATAATATTAAAGCATTTTTACAATTGAGATGGGTAAATAATATATTTTTCAAACTTGCAAGGCAATTAACAATAGAAGTAGAGATATATGGTGATGAGCCGTTGAACCCTCACTGGATTTTGTGTTTATTCTCTAGTCACTCAGTGTTTATTGGGTTAATCACTCTATTCTTCTTTTTATCCTTACTTTTGATAACTTTGTTCTTCATCTAACCAATCAACAATCATAGAATATAGGCATGAAAAATCATGACATCTTTAATTAAGGTTGTAATGGGGACAAGGTAAAGGTGAGGGTATATGTATAAGGCTAAGTGAGCTAATTAAGTGAATCCTTGATTAGTCTAAGATCTCACCTAACATACATATTTTGTAAAGCAAAGCTTCTTTACCTATTTTCCCATATTTTTCCCACTATATTACATGCTCATATTTTAATTTTAATTTATTTTTATCGCTTTTTTTTGTGTATCCCCTTATTGAAATAATGTACATGGTAATTTAATTATTTTGATTTCACATGAGCATGCTTCCCAAATTTTTACATAACTTGTTCAATTTAATTTTCTATTTTTTCTATCATCCCATGTTCCCGTAAAATTTCCCACACTTAAATTATACACAATTTCTATCTTAAGCTAACCAAGGATTCAACTTGGGATTTTTATTTTGTTTTTCTGCTTAAGGCTAGTAATGTGGTTGTAAAACAGAAGGGGATTAAAAAGCTCAAGGGGGCTAACAAGGATGGTATAAAGGTAGGCTCTATTTGGGATAAGTGAGTTAATAATCAAACATGGCCTCAATCCTATCTTGGTATGTATCTATATTCTATAATTGGACATATAGATTAAAACAAAGTAAAGAACACCAGAATAAATAAGAAGGGCAGAACACACAGGAATAAAATACTATGGTTTAAATGTAACCATGCAATTAAGCTCAAAACTCACAGGCTGTGTGTTCTCAAGCTCATAAATCATATATCAGTTATGTATGTCATGCAAGTAGAAATTAAGAGTTTCCATTATTCTCAATGTAAAATATATTGGATGGCTTTAAAGTTTTAGTGTTCCTCCTTGATAAAATGTTGTTAACTAACTAACATGTAATGTTATATATACAAGGTGTGTGGATTGATTCTGTTAAAATCTCTAGCTTACTTCTTTTTTATTTTCAATCAAATCAACTATTATATGCTAAAAAGGGTAAACTATACTAATTAATCCACTTAATAAATAACTAGTAAACTAAGGTGCAAATCAAGCTAAAATATCCAAGATGTATACATATAGCTCAAAGTGCATAATGCAAAAAGTACAATAAAAAAGCAAAAAGAGAAAAATGTGCAAAAACACAGAAAATGGACAAAATAAGAAGAGAGTTTGTAGTGGATCACCAAAATAAATAGATGCCAGAGATGGCAACCTCCCCACGCTTAAATAATAGCATCGTCCTCGATGCTCACTCAGGCATGGTGTGACGAAGTGTCATCTCCGGAAGGATGGGCTGCTGGTGTCTCGATGGTAGGCTGAGGATCTGCAGTCGCTGAGAGGATCAGAGGAGTGGTCTGATGCAGAGGGGGCTCTATCCGTAGAAGAACCTCTGGATCTGCAATCTGTAGCTGGTGGTGCTCCTCATGATGTGGTGCAGTGTGGCCGGGACGTCTCTACTCAGCCTGGGTAGGTGCCTCCTCCTCGTGATTGCTCACCTCCTCATCAGATGTGTCGGAGGGAGTGTCGGGCTCTGAGGGAATGTCACCACCAGAGCGGATCATCAGCTTGAGGTGCTCATAGCGTCGCTTATGGCGACGCTCAGACCTCTCAAAAAGTCGCCTGGTGCGATGGTCAGATCGCTCAAACTACTGTTGGTGATGGCGCTCCATCTGATCTAGGCAGTCAAAGAGGCGGTGCACCAAATGGTAGACGGGCTCAGGAGCAGGTAGGGGCGCAGTGGGTGGTGCTGGGCCAGTGGAGGTAGAAAGGGTAGCTGAAGATGTGGCTGCCTCAGTAGTGTTAGTGAGAAATGGAGGGCGGTAGCCAAAAGCCAGGAACTTCCGACTATGCGGGATGATCTTTCGGCACTCTGCTGCGGGGGGCCTTTCATCAACAGCCTCCCAATGGACCTCAGCTCGGTGACCCAACTGAGTAATCAGGTAAGGAAAAGAGAGGGTGCCTCTAATATGGACCCTGGCCATGTAATGCCGGATGAAGCGAGGTAGATAAAGGTCCTTACCCGTCATCACACACCAGATGAGGGTAATCATGGCAGCTGGCACCTCCGTCTCATGAGTGCTCGGCATCACATAGTTGCTCAGAATCTATTGCCATAGCCGAGCCTCGTCATTCAGATATATAAGCCTGATTCCTTTGGGTACCAATGTGCTAGTTCCCATGACCCAAGGAACAGTAGGATCAAAAGTGATATCCTTCTTTACTGCATCCCAATCAAACCTCATAAATCTCATATCTTCCTCAGCTTTCTGATAACCATCTGGTTGATCTGATTTAGGTGAAAGATGGAGGATTTCTTCAATTGCTTCCTCAGTAACCAAAATTTGTTTGCCTCTAAGCTGTACTGCATCCAGGGAAGAGAGAAAGTAGTTACAGTAGAATTCTCTAATCCAGGATGAGTTGACCTCAGTTAGGTTCCTTTCCAGGAAGAACCAGCCTCTCTATTTGATCTGTTCTGAGGTGTACTGCTGGAGTTCTTCTGGAATTTTGAGGGTCCTTTCCATGTGTAAGTTCCTGGCGATGGCAAAGGTTGGGTATTTCAGCTCACAGTATTTGTTTGCAAATTTTACCGGGTCAGCTGAAGGTACCAACTGATCAGCCTTTTCCTGAGGGGTAAAGTTTTTCTCCCACCAGGAATCATCATGTAAGATGCCAAGATGGAACTAGAGGATTCTCCTCTTTTTCATTTGCCAGTGGTGACTTTGCCCTTTCTCCTGCCTTGAGATTTAGACATCCTGAAAAGACAGAATTTCCAAGATATAATTGAGGAATAAAAGCAGGAAAACAAGTAGGCAAATAACAAGATAAGCAGTAAGTGGCAAAGGATCAGTAAAAGAATGAAATGAGTTAAGGAAATGTATATTTTGGATTGTGTTGGAGTGGAAAAGCTGAGATGAAAAATCACATTCCAAAATATGTTATAAGTGGAAAGCTTGTTAATTTAGGAAAAAAAATTATCATGCCATAAGTGAAATTAATTTAAAGAAGTAGTGAAAAGGGGAAGTGTGAAGTTAGAAAGTTAAAAGTGGTTAAAATTGAAAAAGAGGTTAGAAAGCGAAAATCAGTGAGTGAGTAAAAAGGAAGTCAGAGTAAGTAGCATGATGATTGGTTTCCAAGTAACAAGAATTTCACAATTTGAAGCAACAGTCAACTCATATTCAAGCAGGAAAAACAGGGTATTGATGATGATTTAGATAGATATAGAAGTAGTGAAAAGGAAAATCAAACCATTAATAAATCAATTTATTAACCAGGAGATCAAAAGTAATAAGAATGCTGGCCCGAGCATTCAAGAATAGGTTTGGTATGCATGGAGCAAATCAAAAATGAGAAACGCCAAAACCAATACTTGAATGTAGAAGGAAAAGTAATTTGCAGAAAATTGGGTAGCATTCCGGCTAAAATTAGATGTTCCCGGAAAACAAATAACAAGAATAAGTTCATATGAACTGAAATAAGGCTGCACAAATAGCAAAAATAAGAAAGAACAGTGGAACAGCAACATGCAACATGTAAGAGTAACATATGAACAGGATCAACATCATAGCCAGAATAAATTGCAGAATAGATAAACAGATAACAGGAACGGTGCAATTATCAGACCTAAATCCACTATCCAGATCCTAGCTACCTAACCACCTAGAATCCACTACAACATGCATATCTAACTAGCCTAATAATGAACATAAACAGAAAAATATGCAATTAACTAGGAATTGAAAGAAGAATGGTGTTTGGTGGAACCTTGTAGGCGTGGGAAAGAAAGTGGGGCAGAGAGATGGCTAGGAGATGGTGGTGGTGGCTAACACGGTGGTTGAGGGCGGCGCGGTGGGCGTGGTGGTCGCGGAGGGGGGGTTAAGAGTGGTGGAGGGGAGAAGAAGAAAGAGAGGGAAAAGAGAGAAGGAGAGGCATTGCGGTGGGGTCTGGGTGGTCGACGGAGGTGCGGCGGCGAAGGACAGAGAGAGAGGGGGTGGTTGCAGGGAGGAGGAAGAAGAAAGGGGTTGAGGGGCGCGATGGGTAGGGTTCGCGTCACAGGAGGTTAATAATTTGCAATCCACGCAATCATGTGGAGCATACGGTCGCGTGGCTGGTGTGGAATGGGGTTGACGCGGATGCGTGGTTGACGCAATCGCGTGGGTTGGGTGTAAGATACGTGACGCGGACGCGTGAAGCACGCGACCGAAACACTGGAATTTGTGCTAGACGCACGATTCCAACGTCGTTTTAGCGCAACTCTCTGTTTGATATAGGGGGTCAAAATATCCGCGCGACGCGATACGCTTTTGCATGGAATAGGTGTTGTGTAAGTGACGCGTTCGCATCAGGGACGCATACGCATGGGTGTTTTGTGCTAAACGCACACTAGCCGCACAATTCCAACCCAACATTCTTGGCGTTGGATATTTACGCCGATATCCAGATCACGCATTCGCGTGAGTGACGCGGATGTGTGAGGGGTATTTTCCGTAAATGACGCGATCGCGTGGAACAATTTGGAGCCAAAGGCATTCTTCCAGCCTTACTTCAGCATAACTCTCTGTTCACTTTCTTTTTCTTTTACTGCACTTGTGACGCGGACGCGTCAGCGACGCTGTCGCGTCGCGTGCTCTCTCCTCTTTTTTTTTATGTAGTATACAGAATGCAAAATGTAGTGAATGTCATGCAAAAACTTCAGGTTCAAACAAAATTCAAAAACAGCGCAAAATAGAGGGGGAACGATTATACCATGGTGGGTTGTCTCCCACCTAGCACTTTTAGTTAAAGTCCTTAAGTTGGACATTTGATGAGCTTCCTGCTATAGTGGCTTGTGCGTGGATTCGTCCAGAAATCTCCACCAGTGTTTGGAATTCCAACAACCTCTGGGGTCCCAAACGAGGCATGTAAAGCCCTTAGGTGAGTTCAAACAGGCTTCAAGGCTCCCGGGGTGTTGAATGTCAGAACAGACTCCAGGATCCCAACCTTTTCTTCTATACCCGTCTTTGTCTTGATCTACATTTTTCCAGCGGGGTGGTGAGTAGTCTGAATTCTCACTGTAGTGACCAAACAGCTTTCAAGATCCTTTCAATTGAGCTTGACACCAATTCTTGCACCTCAAATTGGAGTGTGAAATCTTAGTGAATCTTGCATACCAGCTCTGAGTGCGAGTCATTTCCCGTTTGCTTTTAGAGCCGCAAAGAGCTCTAAGCTGGCCATCTGTCTCAAGCAAACCATATTCAAGTGGAAAAGTAAAGATGAAAGTCAAGGATTTTACCCACTTGAAGTTTTTATTGGGTGGTAATGGTCGTGGGATAGGTGTTTCCGGTGGTTCTGCAAGCTCTACTCCCTTGTGGTCTTCTGTGAATTCCTCCACTTCTTGGCAAATTTCTTCCACTTCAACCATGTCTTGATCAAGGTCACCAATATCTTCTTCATCACTCAAGTCATAATTGGGAGGTTGAGAGAAGTCGACCTCTGCATCATCTTCGTATTCACTTGGGGAAGATTCTTCTGTCTCAAAGAATTCACTTGCGGATGCAAGAGCATTACTAGGAGAACTTGAGTGGTGACTATCATCATCAAGAAAACTTGAGTCTTGGGTCATTTTGTCCGGTTCCTCATAAGATACATGCCTTGGGGATTGTGCACTATCCTCTTTAGCATTAAATGTAACGTCCTTGACGGAATTCTCCACAACTCTGGCTTCCTGCGGAGGTTCAGCAACTCCTAAGTCTTCAACCAACTCTTCTTCTTCTACAGTGACAGCATCCTCTACTTGTTCCAGAATGGAATTATGCTCAATGCTGTCCACTAGAGCTTCTTGTGTCTTCTTCACAATACATTCTTCATTAAATTCTCCACATGAAGCCATGGGAGTCTGTTGAGTGTCCGAGCGTCTGGAAGATAATTGATTTATCGCTTGCTCCAATTGATGAAGGGTTGCATTGAACTGGTTTACTAATTCTTCAAAGCGAACCTGTGATTCTTGGCTTGATGGATATGGACATGGTATGTAGGAGAGTGGTGATTTTTGGGAGTAATTGGATTGGTGTTGGGGCGGATAAGGATCATATGGTAGTGAATGGTGAAAGGAAGCTTGTGAGTGTGGTAGTTCAAAGTATTTAAACCTCGGGTCGTCTTCTCAAGAAATTGTAGGGAGGTGTTCTTATTATTGGTTATGCAAAGGTATATTTTGGGGCTTTAAAAAGGTTTTAAGAAAGAGAAATAGATTGCAAGAATTAATAAATTAATATCTAATAGAAACTCTTGGCAATGTATGAAAACTGGAAGTCCTATCCAGTTGTCCTTATCAATTGTAATGAGAATTGGATTTTTCTCCCACTTAGTTAACCTTTACTAAAGCAAAGGAAAGTCAAGTGGACTAATTAGTTTGATCCTCAAGTCCTAGTCAATCCCTGTGGGAAGACTAGTTTTAGAGCGATCTAGATCAATTAGAATTTGCCAATTTCAACCACTGCTGAGTTCGACAACTCAAAGAGTTACCAATTAATCAACCAAAGCCAAAAGGGAATAAAATCTACTTGAATGAAAATAATTTGGATAGAGCCCAAGCATCAATAACATATAAGTCTGAAATACCTCAATTGCATTAATAAAATAAAATCAATCCAAATATTAAGAGTCTTAAGCCAAATAAGCAACATCAATAATCAACAATTAAGAGAAGCTGAAATAAAAAGATATTGAACCTGATATAAAGATGAGATAAAAATATTCCTAAGTTCTAAAAATCCTAATACTAATCCTAAGAGAGAGGAGGGAACCTCTCTCACTAAAAACTACATCTAAATCCTAAAAGTGTGTATTTTCTCCCCTCCTCATGAATGGGTGGATTCTTCCATTTATAATCCTTCAATCTGTATTCTCTAGGTTTGGATTTGGGCCAAAAAGGCCCGGAAATCGCTGAGGACAACTTCTGCAAATTCTGCAGATCGCGCACGTCACGCGTTCGCATGGATCACGCGGTCGCGTCATCTGGAGTGTTGCCCTTCCACGCGGTTGCGTCATTTATGCGCTCGCGTTAGTTGTATTTCGCGAGTCACGCGTTCGCCTCATCCATGTGCTCGTGTCGATCCCTTTTTGTGCGAACCACGCGTCCGCGTCGTCTAGGCGGACGCGTCACTGCCAGTTTCTTCAAAAACTCCATTTTATGCTTTCCTTCCATTTTTGTATGTCTCCTTTCCATCCTTTAAATCATTCCTGCCTTAGAAGATCTGAAAATACTTAACACACAAATCACGGCATCGAATGGCAATACAAGGTAATTAAAATTAATATTTTTAAAGCCTAGGAAACATGTTTTTCACATACATCACATAATAAGAAGAGAAAGTAAAACCATGCAATTTCACATGCATAAATGGGTGAAGGATTGAATAAATCACTTAAATTCAGCACAAAATATGTAATAAAATATGGGTTTATCACTCATCATGCACTCTTAGCAATAATTCCCCTTTTTCAACATCTATCAAGGCTCTGCTCGTAGCCAGGAAAGGCCTCCTCAAGATGATGGGAGTGTTAGGGTCCTCCTCCATATCCAGGATGACAAAATCAGTTGGGAGAAGGAATTTTTCCACTTTTACCAGCACATTCTCTACAACTCCAAGTGCTTGCTGAATAGATTTGTCAGCCATTTGAAGAAGTATTCGTGTGGATTTCAGCTCAAGAATGTGAAGTTTTCGCATGAGAGATAAAGGTATCAAGTTTATGCTTGCACCAAGGTCACAGAATGACTTTTCAATTGTTATGTTTCCTATGGTGCAAGGTATATAAAAACTCCCAGGATCATATTTCTTCTCTGGCAACTCTCCATGGAGAATAGCACTACATTCTATTGTCATCTCAATAATTTATCCTTCTTTTAAGGACTTTTTCTTTGTCAGCACTTCCTTCATAAATTTGGCATACAATGGCATCTGTTCAAGTGCTTCTAAGAAAGAAATATTGATGATGAGTGTCTTGAATATGTCTAGGAATTTTAAGTATTACTTATCCTCATTTTCTTTTTTGAACCTTTGAGGGTATGGAAGTTTAGGGACATATGGCTTCACCCCTTCCTTCTTCTTTAGTAGCTGTGGTCCAAGGATGTTCTTGTCTCCCTTTGAGATTTGTGCCTTCTTGGTTTTTGATCTTCTTCATTTCTCCCCTCTATCTCTTCTTGCGGAACTTCTATGTTGTGTTTTTCCTGGATGATGGCTTTTTTTCCAATAGTCTTCCCACTTCCTACTGTGATTGCTTTGCACTCTTCCCATTTTGTAGCTTTTTCTTTGTTCCTTGGGTGGTCTTTAGTGGCACTATAGGATGCATTTGGTTGCTTCTCACCCATCTCTGTAATTTGTTTAGCCATTTGTTCCATATGCCTCTCAAGATTTCTAATTGAAGCTTATTGGTTTTTGCTTGTTATGGATTGATCTTTTCTCGCTGCTTCTTGATCTTGTCTGGCCATCTCTTGAGTTTTGATGAGTTTCTCCATTAATATTTCTAAGTTGGAGATTCTTTGAGATTCTGGATGAGGCTGTATGGGGTGTGATGATTGTTGGTGGAAGTTGTTTGAGACATTGGAGGAGTTGTTTTGTGGTTTAAATGGAGGTGTGGAAAAGTTGTTTTGGGGGGGGGGTTTGTAAAGTGTGATGGGGTTAGAGGTAAGTGTTTTGTGGTAGTGTGTAATGGTTGTTGTTAGTAGGGGTTTGGTTGTGCTTGTTTGTGTTGCAAAAGTTGTTAGAGTTGAAATCCCTTTGTCCTTGATTCTGGTTCTCACCCCACCTAAAGTTAGAATGAGTCCTCCAGGATGGATTATGTGCATCACCATGGAAGTTGTGTTGGAACGAACTTGAGGTGTTATTCATGTATTGCACCTGCTCAGGGCCTTGTTGCTCATAATTGAATGTCCCAAAACCTTCAGATTGCTTCCATCCATGTGAGGTTTGAGATTGGCTTTGTGTATTTACTGCAGCAATTTGCAGTTCATCAATTTTCTTTGCCGTCATTTCCATTTGTTGCTGAAGTTGTTAATGCATCTGTTTGTTTTGTGCCAACATAGTGTCAACACCTTCAAGCTCCAAGACACCTCTCTTGGGAGCTGGTTGGCGTTGCCTTTGATGAGCATAAAAGTATTGATTGTTGGTCACAATGTCTATGAGATGTTGGGCTTCTTCAGCTGTCTTCATTAGTTGTAATGAACCTCCTGCCGAATAATCAAGGGCCTCTTGGGCTTTCATAGTCAAGCCCTCATAGAAGTTCTGAAGTCTGTCCCATTTGCTAAACATCTCAGGTGGACACTTTCTGATCAAGGCCTTGTATCACTGCCAAGCCTCATAAAGTGATTTTCCATCCATTTGAGTGAATGTTTGCACTTCTATCTTCAATCTAATGATCCTCTGAGGTGGGTAGAATTTGGCTAGGAATTTACTCAATAATTCTTCCAAACTATTGATGCTTTCTTTGGGAAATGTCTCTAGCCATTGAGAGGCCTTATCCCTCAGAGAGAATGGAAACAGCAGCAGCTTGTAGATGTCTAGATGCACACTACTTATTTTGACAGTTTCACAAATCTTGAGGAAGATGGATAAGGATTGGTTTGGATCTTCAAGTGGACCTCCTCCATAGGAGCAATTGTTCTACACTAGAGTAATAAGTTGAGGCTTCAACTCAAAGTTATTTGCATGAACATTGGGAGTGAGTATGCTACTCCCATAGTTTCTTGCATTGGGGATAGTGTAAGAGGCCAACACCCTCCTTGCAGGTTGAGCATTGTTGGTTTCTTCTTCCTCATCCTCCATGACTTGCACAATCACAAACAAACCAAATGAAAACTGGACATTCTAATGCAAGAATGTGGTTAGAGGGCTAGGTGACACAATGTGTTAAACGGTTAATATGCTTAGAAGAAAACAAAAGAAAAATGCTTAATCTAGATTATCACCCTATGTAATCATTGTCAATCTATATCAATCCCCAGCAACAGCGCCAAAAACTTGATGAGGAAAAAACGATTCCACTCAAACTCACCGGCAAGTGTACCGGGTTGCATCAAGTAGTAATAACTCACAAGAGTGAGGTCGATCCCACAGGGATTGATGGATTGAGAAACTTTAGTTAGGTGATTGATTTAGTTAAGCAAATAGTTGATGATTTGAGTGATAACAGAAGCTAAATTGCAAGTAAATGAAAGTGCAGAATGAAAATTGGCTAAATCTTAAAGTGCAGAAGAAGTAAATTTGCAAAATCTTAAAGTGCAAGAAAGTAAAAGAGCTGAAACTTAAATTGCATGAAATGTAAATGACTGAAGCTTAAAGTACAAGAAATCTAAATTGCTGGGAAACTTAAATTGTTTGAAGAATAAAAGGATTTGGGTATTGGGATTCAAAACTGAACAAGCAAATGTAAATTGCAGTGAATCAAAGCAATATGAGATGAAGAGAATTGCAGAAGAACTAAAACAGAATTTAAAAGTTGCAGAAGAAGTAAAATCAAGGAGACAATTGAGATCAAATCTTTAATTCATAAAATTAGAAACAAAGAAATCAAAAGGAAACTTAATGATGGAGAGATCCAGAAGAATTCTCCAATCAGGTCCCAAAATCAAAATCAGAAAGTAGCAGTTGCAAAAGAAAGAAAATGAAAATAGAAACAAGCTCAAATCCGATCCCAATCCCCCAAAATTCTAAAAAGGAAAATTCAGAAGAAAACTAAAATTGAGCTCAAGGTAAAATTTCAAAGTTCCAGTTCAGCTCAAATTTAATCTTATTTATACACTTTCTATTTTTAATCTTCAAAACTTAGAGTGTGCCTTTTGATTTTGTGAAGAAATGGATCCAAGATGGCACTTGATTGAAATTGTGTTGGAGGCATGCTTCAGCTGAGCGATCCATTGGGTTAGTGAACGCTGCATTCACTTTCCTTGTGTGCCTTGTCACGTGCGCTCAACAATGCCGCCAGCGTTCATTATTTGAATGTCATGTTCCAAATGTGAACGTTGCTCCTTGGTGCTTCCTTGGCTCGTTGGTGGCTCTCTCTTCGAAAACATTCACTCTAGTGAACGTCACATTCACTTTTCCAAACGCTGCCTCCTTGGTGCGTTCCTTCCCTTGGCTAGGACTTTGGTGTGCATGCTTCCTTCAGCGTTCACTCTTTGAACGCTCAGTTCATTATTTGACCGCTACCTAGTGCTTTGTTGCGCCTTCCTCTTTGACGCTCTCGTTTCGAGTACTACGTTGCCTTCCTTGAGCACTCCTTAGTGTATGGCACGAGACTTGCTTGAAAAACCACGTAAAAGGCAAGAATGTGAATGCCACATTCATTAAGGAAGTGAACGCTAGCCAAAAAGCGTTGCTGAGTGGTTTTTAGGCCTTAAAGATGCCTATCACTTGTACTTCAATTTCATGCCAAATATAGATTTTTATATATAGTTGGAAATCTCTGAATGTCAGATTTCCAACGCAACTGGAAGCACATTAATTAGACGTCTGTAGCTCAAGTTATGGTCCTTTGAAGAAGGCATGGTCATGCTGTTTTAGAGGCCGAAAACGCTCAATTAGTGAACGCTGGCTGTTTGGAGGCCAAAGTTAGCGCCAGCTTTTGAGGCTCAAACTTGATGTTCATCCCATACTATTATATATCGTTGGAAAGCTCTGGATGTTTACTTTCTAATTCATTTCAGAGCGCAACATTCCAAGATATACAGCTCAAGTTATCCACCTTGGAAGGTGAAGAGGTCAGCTGGCCTTACTGCAGGTTGATACTATGTTCATCTTTGCACTTTCGGGGTAAGTTTTCTCCCTCATATTTAATATCCACCATACAGTGCCATATATTCCTGGAAAGTTCTAGATTCCTACTTTCCAATGCCACTAGAAGCATCTCATTTAGAATTTTTTAGCTCGAGTTATTCTTGTTTGAGTGTAAATAGGTCAGGGTTGCAAATCCTCTTTGCTCCTCCTTGAGTCTGTTTCCACTCTTTTGCCACCTTGGGGTTGTGATTCTTCTTTTAGTGCTTTTATTGCTCCTTCTCCTTCATCTTTTCACCTATCATCAACCAAAAAAATACATCAAAGCCTTGGCATAATCATCAAATCTTGCATCATTCATATTATCAACAAAATCTTGCAAGAAATCTAACGAAAATGCATAAAATTACCAATGTTTGATTGAATCAAGATAAGCATGAAATTCTCACTCAAACACTTACTTATTGCCTAAAAATGTGTGAAAACTAAGTGAAAACTAATGAAATAGGTTTGTGAAACTAGCCTAAGATGACTTGTCATCTCAACACCAAATTTAAATCTTGCTTGTCCCCAAGCAAGCAGCAAAATAGAACAAGAATGAATGAAGCCAGAGAAGAGTATAAGTCTTTATTTGCAAAACATTCAATACTGGTTAATGGGGTTATCATGCATGGTATCTTAAAGATTTTTATTCTGTGGCTGAGACATTAACACTCCATTGGATCCTTACTTGAATTACACAAAAAATGAGACTTGTTATTACTTGGTCTTTAGTTTTTCTTGCTCTCTTTCTTTTAATTGAGATTTATTGCTTAGCTGAGGCTTAACGTTATGTGATAAGGCAGCTTTTTAGAGTAAGCTCTCAGCCAGCATTCCTGCCCCAGTTGGTTCAAGATGCTAGGTGTTGAAACACCTCTATGGGCTTACTTGTTCAAGCCTCTCCTTAGCACACACATCACAGTCATTTAGCTTTGTTTTGTCCTTTGGAAATTGATGCCCATCACCTCTTTAGGTCACTAAATGCTTTGTCTCATAGTAGCTCTTGATGGTGGACTTTCAGTTGGCAATCTCGAGTTAGTTAACCGATGTTGCCGGGTGATGAAGCACCCCTTAGAACCTAGTTATCCAAGCTTATCTTTGTACAAGAACATCACAGGCATTTATCCAAATTTCCAGCCATTGGTGCCCAGCCTTGATTTTTTCTTTTTTGCTTCTTTCTCTTGCATTTTCTTTTTTTTATGTTGAATCTTTTTCATTTGTCAAGTCTCATGAAATGTAACTCAAGTTCATATCTTAAAGTCATGCCAACTTCTAGCCTTATTCATAAATCAACTAGTGAACCAGCACATACCACCACATAGCCTTATTCTGTCCCATATTAAACCAGACTTTTACTCTTTCTCTGTTTCTCAGTTATTTTTCTTTTATTCAAGCATGAGGAACAAAGTATATAATTCAAGTAAGATGAAAGTGAATCAAGCACTTAGACTAGCAAGCCATAACAGCATGAAGACAAACAAACTAACAAACAGTAAATAAATCTAAGAAGACACTAATCAACAGGGAACATTTGCACTTTCAATTAGCATGTTTAGGCTAAAGTCAGTGACGTGACGGAAATTGGCAGATTAAGAATTATTCAGAAAAATAGCGTTGCAAGTACAGCTCTTAATCAGCAAAAATCCACTTGTCAATTTAAAAAAAGAGTTGTCACAATTTTTAGAAATAAAATACTGGGAGTATGAGTCCCAGGTTGTCTCCCAATGAGTTGCAGAAAGGTGTGCTATTTTATTAATCAGATGTTTTCTAAAGTGGTTTTGAGTTTGATAATCAGGAAATTAAATCAGAGAATTTATGTAATTTAAATAAAAATCTTGACCGGGAGAAGATTAATCGGAAGTTCTATCCTTGTTGGAATTTTCTCAAGGTCAATTAATAATTAATAGTTGTTTCTACTTAGTTAACCCTCAACGAATGAAAGAAAGTCAAGTTAAAAGTCAACTTCTATTCACAAGTCCTAATCCTTTCCCTTGGGAAGGATTGGAGTTATTGACTAACAAGCCAACCAACAACGAACCAATTACAATTGAACTCTTGAGTATTCCAACTCAAGGTTTTCCTTTTAATCAACTCCTAATCAAGTTGTAAAACTACTCTATTATCATAATTGTAGCCTTCACAAAATAAAAAGGGGAAAAAAGAGACATGATAAATAATAATCAAAAGAGATCAATTAAAAAAAAATAGTCTTTGCATTAATAAACTCTAAAAATAATCCAATTGTAACTTTGGACAGATTAAGGATATGAAAGAGTAAGCAAAAAGTAGGTAAACAAACTAGAATGACCAGTTCCGGAGGTAGACTCTTCTCAATAACCAAAGCAAAATCTTCAAATCCAAAAACTATGAATGTAAAGAAAAACCTAGAGGAAGAGGTAAAATTCTCTCTCTAGATCCCAAAACTAAAACTAGAAATTATGCGGAATGAATGTCTTTTTTGTCTCTGCATGTTCCCTAGCTCTAATCTATGTTTCTGGGCCAAAAACTGGGTTGAAACGTGGCCCAGAATCCATGCCAGTGGTTTCTGCAAATTCTGCAGATCACGCACATCACGCAACCGCGTCATCCACGCGTTCATGTCATCCAGCGTTTTCTGTGCAATGCATTCGCATCGTCCACGAATTTGCGTCACTCGTGCAGCTTCCAATCCACACATTCGCGTCAGGCACGCGAGCGCGTCACTGCGATTTCATTCAATTCGCACGGTCGCGTGAGCCATGCGTCCGCGTCGCTTCTCGCTGGTCATCTCATTAATTTCTTGTGTTCCTTCCATTTTTGCAAGCTTCCTATCTATTCTCTAAGCCATTCCTGCCCTATGAAGCCTAAAACACTTAACACACAGATCACGGCATCGAATGGTATAAAGGCGAATAAAAATATACAATTAAAAGATCTTTAGGAAGCAAGTTTTCAGTCATAGAACATTTTTAGGAAGGAATTGTAAATACATACAAATCATATGAATAAATGGGTGAAGACTTGATAAAACCACTCAATTAAACACAATATAAATCATAAAATAATGCTTTATCAACCTCCCCACACTTAAACATTAGCATGTTCTCATGCTCAGTTGAAGGAGATAAATATGAATGAATAGGGACATGTAAGACTCATGCAATACAATGCAACCTATATATATGAATGCAACTATATGATTTTGTCTATCTGATTAAAAAATAAATTAGTTCTCTAAGACAGAACATATAGCAGATTCCACTAGTTTAAATCATACAGTAAAAGCAAGTAGATTTGTAAGAAGATAGCTTGTGAAATCAGGGGACATGGAGTCAAGCATTGAACCCTCATTGATGGTGTGTGTGCACCCTAATCTCTCTAGTGTATAGGATAATCACTCTATCCTTCTCTAATCGTGCTTTCTAATTTTTGTTCTTCACCTAACCAATCAACAACATTTAATGTACCAATGCAAACATTATGAGGTCTTTTCAAGGTTGTAATGGGGCTAAGGTAAGGGTAAGGGTATATATGGCTAAGTGAGCTTATAAATTGAATCTTTAATTAACCCAAGCTTTCACCTAATCATATATGTATATTCAATATAACTTCAAATTTCATACCTAGCTACCCAAAATTTCCTTTTCATATTCCATACTCATGCATCAACCTTTATTTTAATTTTATCACATGTGCATTGATTGTTGAACTTTAGCTTATCCTTGGGGTAGTTTTGTCCCCTTATTTACTAATTTTTTTTTTTGAACATGAAAATAAACATAGCTTATCAATGCACATAGATTTTTAATTTTCTTTTATAGTTTCACATGAGTAGGTACCCAAATTCCCATTATTTTATCATGACACATTCCTTTATTAACCTTTGTTCCCACAATCTTCCCAAACTCAATTAACACAATTTCTATCTTAAACTAACCAAAGATTCAATTGGGATATTTAATTGTTTTTCTGCTTAAGGTTAGTAATATGGTAAAATGTAGAACAAATGGGATTAAAACGGCTCAAAGTGGCTAACAAAGGTGATTTAAAGGGTAGGCTTATTTGGGATAAGTGAGCTAAACAAACAATGGCCTCAATCATATGCATGCATATAACACATCAACATTGGACATATAGGATAAAACAAAATTCAAATTACAATCATAGAAAAGTAAACACACAAGAATAATTATTTATGGTTAAATAATGTAACCTTGTATTTAGGCTCAAAGTCTCACAGGTTGTGTGTTCTTTAGCTCGAAAACCATGTTCCAATTATAACTTCAAACAAATTTAACATAAAGGTTTTGATTTAAAATAGTGAGAAAACAAAAAATTTGGGTCTTAGAAGCAACTTATTATCTTTTCAATCAAGCAGAACATGCATGCAATTAACCTATTATTATGCAATCTATCCTATTCTAAAAAAGGAAATTCGTGTTAGGAAAGAGAAATTACCTCCGGAAGTCAGGTACTGACCGACCTCCCCACAGTTAAGGCTTTGCACCGTCCTCGGTGCCATCTGTCAAGAACAAAGGTGGGCTGGTAGCAGTATCTCCACAGTCGGGACCGTCATGGCTCCTGTGCTAGTAAAGGAAGTGGAATCCGGAGTGTCTGGGTCTTTGTCAGGTCTGTGGTTGCCTGTGAGTAGCTCCTTGAGGTAATTGAATCGGCGCTGGTTGCGGCGCTGTCGTAACTTCGCTTTCTGTTCTTGCCGGTTCAACCTCTCCAGTATTTGATGCAGTAGCTGACTTGTTGAAGGTGCTTGTGGTGTTGAAGGAGGAATGTCTGCAGCTTGTTCTGCGGACTAGCTGGTAGTGGCTATTAGTGGCTGATGAGCGGATAATTTATACGCTTTTTGGCATTATTTTTAGGTTATTTTTAGCATGATCTAGTTACTTTTAGGGATGATTTCATTAGTTTTTATGTTAAATTCACATTTCTGGACTTTACTATGAGTTTGTGTGTTTTTCTGTGATTTCAGGTAATTTCTGGCTGAAATTGAGGGACCTGAGCAAAACTCTGATAAGGAGGCTAACAAAGGACCGCTGATGCTGTTGGAATCTAACCTCCCTGCACTCGAAATGGATTTTCTGGAGCTACAAAACTCCAAATGGCTCGCTCTCAACGGCTTTGGAAAATAGACATCGAGAGATTTCCAACAATATATAATAGTCTATACTTTATTCGGGAATTGACAACGTAAATTGGCGCTCAACGCCAGTTCCATGCTGCTGTCTGAAGTAAAACGCCAGAAACGCGTCACGACCCAGAGTTGAACGCCCAAAACACGTTACAACTTGGCGTTCAACTCCAAAAGAAGTCTCAGCTCGTGGATAGATCAAGCTCAGCCCAAACACACACCAAGTGGGCCCCGAAAGTGGATTTATGCATCAATTACTTACTCATGTAAACCCTAGTAGCTAGTCTATTATAAATAGGATAATTTAATATTGTATTAGACATCTCTGGATGCCTAGTCCTTAGACCTTCATGGGGGCTGGCCATTCGGCCATGCTTGGACCTTCATCACTTATGTATTTTCAACGGTGGAGTTTCTACACACTATAGATTAAGGGTGTGGAGCTCTGCTGTACCTCGAGTTTCAATGCAATTACTACTATTTTCTATTCAATTCTCTTTATTCCTATTCTAAGATATTCGTTGCACTTTAACTTGATGAATGTGATGATCCATGACACTCATCATCATTCTCACCTATGAACGCACGTGACTAGCAACCACTTCCATTCTACCTTAGACCGGGCGCATATCTCTTGGATTCCTTAATTAGAATCTTCGTGGTATAAGCTAGAATTGATGGCGGCATTCATGAGAATCCGGAAAGTCTAAACCTTGTCTGTGGTATTCCGAGTAGGATTCTGGGATTGAATGATTGTGACGAGCTTCAAACTCACGATTGCTGGGCGTGATGACAAACGCAAAAGAATCAAGGGATTCTATTCCAACATGATCGAGAATCGACAGATGATTAGCTGTGCTGTGACAGAGCATTTGGACCTTTTTCACTGAGAGGATGGGATGTAGCCATTGACAACAGTGATGTCCTACATACAGCTTGCCATGGAAAGGAGTGATGAGAAGCCAGAAGGAAGAAGTAGGAAAGCAGAGATTCAGAAGGAGCACAGCATCTCCGTACGCCTATCTGAAATTCCCACCATGGAATTACATGAGTAACTTTATCTTTATTTTACGTTTATTATTTATTATTTATAAAAGAAAATCCATAATCAATTGGTTAAATCCGCTTGACTGGGATTTACAAGATGACCATAGCTTGCTTCATACCAACAATCTCTGTGGGATCGACCCTTACTCACGTAAGGTATTACTTGGACGACCCAGTACACTTGCTGGTTAGTTGTGCGGAATTGTGACAAAGTGTGATTCATGTTTGAGAGCACCAAGTCTTTGGAGCCATTGTTGATGATCACAATTTCGTCCACCAGTGGCCTAAGATATTTTCCGTTAGGGACGTACTGATTATCCCGTGGAAGCATGGCTTTGGTGTCCCCAACTCTGTAGGAGTCTCTGGCTGCTGAGACAAGATCTGAGACCAAGGCAGGAAAAGGTAAGTTGCCCGCAATTTGTACGTGTCCCATGGCATTCCGGATGTGTCGTGGTAGGTTCAGAGGCTGGTCTGTGAGGATGCACCATAGTAGAATGGCCATGTCTGCAGTGAAGGAGGATTCATGAGTGCTCGGAAAGACATAATGGGACATAATCTGTGCCCATACGCGAGCCTCCAAGGTGAGTGCGGAAGCCGATATTCCCTTAGGTCGGGAACAATGGTATCCAAAAATCCATCTACTACCAGGTTGTGCAATAACTCTGAGAACAGCATCCCAGTCAAATTTGTACATCTGGTGCTTGAGTGCAGCCTCTTAAAATGCGTCCAGTCCTTCTGGAGCATGGGGAAGATCTAGAGCTCGTTGAATGGCCTCTTCTGTAATGGGGACTTGCTTTTGACGGACATAGACAGACTGTAGGGTTGGCAGGTGGAAATTAAAGTAGAACTCGACTACCCATGAAAGATTAACCTGTCGTGGCTGTCTCTGTAGGAATCCCTATTGTCGTCGCTCAATTTGCGACTCAACAAATTCAGCAATGCGGGTCGGGAGGATAAGAAGGTATTCGTTGTTGTAACTCCTTTCTGCCAGGATGAGGAACATCTGCTCACAGTAGCGGTTCGGAAATCGCACAACGTCCTTTGCTGGGAAGGCTTTCTATTTTTTATCGACCTTTATAATCCTCTTAATTCTTTTTGTTGAGGGCTTAATTGTAGTTGAAGATGACTATGTCACTAATGTTCTTTTTGTTCCTCTCTTTGCTGTTGATTTGGGAGTGGCTTTCTCTTTTCCTTTCTTGGTGGCCATCCTAAAAAAAAGAGAAAGTACGTTAAAACGTCAAGGGTTAGAGCAAGGAAGAGAACGGGAAAGGTGGTAATCAATGCACAGTAAAGATGAATGACGTTAACACATGGTCATGACTACATGTGAAAAGTCATCAATGGAAATATAGCAAGTACATGGGATGACAGTTAAATGCAAGGTGTTTATTGGCATGCCGACAAATGCATGAGTAGCATAGATCAAGCATTCAATGTCCAAGTTAGATTACCAAGTCTTCCAAATTAACAATGTGTTTGTAATAACAATTATATTAAATTAATAAAATATAAAAAGAGTTTTGTGAAAACCAAGCATTTAGAGAGGTGGAAAAAAATCTAAAAATAGTGTACAATGCCAAACGGACTTTTTTACAAACACTTAGCATGCATGGTAAATAAGGTATAGAAAGTATAAAATTGAAACATGCAAGTAACCCTATAAAAATAATATATAATTGTTAAACAATTCCTTAACAATCCACAAGCAAAGTATAGAAAATAATGACCCAAAAAAAATTTCACACCAATAAAAAAGAAAAAGAAAGAAGAAGAGAACATAGATAATGAAAGGAAAAAGAAAAAGAAGAAGAAAACATAAAAATAAGAATAAGAATAGAAAAGGAAGGAGGGAAGAAGAAAAGAAAAAAACCCTTGATAATGGTGGTGAAAAAGAAGAAGTAGAAAGTGAGAAAGAAGGAAGAGGGAAGAAGGAAGAAGGGGGAAGCAATAAGAAGGGAAAAGAAAAAGTAGGATTTGGGGAAGAAAAAGATAAGATATTTTTTGCAGATTTGGATAAGTTGTACGGCACAAGCGACGCGGACGTGTGGGTCACGCGTTCGCGCGCATAGCGCTTAGATGAATCAACGCGAACACGTGACATGATTTGTGCTAGTGGCGCGAAGGCAGCCTCGTGTGCGCACAACTCTCTGTGTGAAACTCTTTTTGCCAAATTTTGGGGTGAGGCGTTCGCGTGGTTCACACGATCGCGTGAATAGCCATACGTAGAAAATTGACGCAGACGCGTGAGGCACGCGTACGCGTGATAGGGCTTGTGCGTCTAGCACGAGTCCAGCCCAACTCCAGCTCAACTTACTGTCATACACCCTTTTTACATCGAATTGCAGGGCCATGCATTCGCGTGGTTTACGCGGACGCGTGGAGATGCCATTTTACTAATGACACGACTGCGTCATCCACGCGGTCGCGTGAGTCAAGTTGTGCCAGAGGCACGTCTCCAGCCACACTTTCGCATGACTCTCTGTTCATTTTATTTTCTTCCCAACGCACCTACGACGCTGATGCGTCGGCGACGCTGTCGCATCGCGTGCGTTTTTTTTTAAAGCAATATCCAAATGCATATGCAAACTATAGGCACTAATACTAAGAAGAGTTATTGAAAAAGGAAATTAAGGAGAGGGGAAGGAACGATCATAGCATGGTGGGTTGTCTCCCACTCAGTACTTTGCTTTAACGTCCTTAAGTTGGATGCTCCCCTAGCTCAGTCTTCTGCTGTGGGTGTATCTTCCAAGAGGAAGATCTTTAGCTCCTGGTTTTTCGCCATCTTTTCGCCATGAAATAACTTCAAGCGATGTCCATTGACCTTTATAAGTTCAAGGCTTGAAGGACGGCTCAAGTGAAAGACTCCGTATGGCTCCACCTTTTCAACTCGATAGGGACCGTCCCATTTAGATCTCAGCTTGCCTGGCATGAGCCGCATTCTGGAGTTGTAAAGGAGGATTAAGTCCCCAGGTTGGAACTCTCTTCTCTTGATGTTCTTGTCATGCACAGCTTTCACCTTCTCTTTATACAGCCTGATGTTTTCATAGGCTTCTAGGCGAAGGTTCTCTAATTCTTGTAGTTGCAACTTCTGTTCAGCTCTGGCTTTCTCAGAGTCCATGTTGCATTCATTTACCGCCCAGAAGGCTTTGTGTTCTAACCCAACTGGGAGATGGCAGGCCTTTCCAAAAACTAAGTGGAAAGGACTCATCCCGATTGGTGTCATGTATGCTGTCCGATATGCCCAAAGCGCATCTTGGAGCCTGGTGCTCCAGTCCTTTCTACGAGGCTTGACTATCTTTTGCAGTATGCACTTTATCTCTCTGTTAGACACCTCGGCTTGCCCATTAGTCTGGGGGTGATAGGCTGTTGATACTTTATGAATTATCCCATGCCTCTTCAGTAATCCTGTTAGTCTCCTGTTACAAAAGTGAGTGCCTTGATCACTCACGATTGCTTATGGTGATCCAAAGCGACAAATAATATAGTTTCTAACAAAGGAAACAACAGCGTTAGCATCATCAGTATGGGTCGGAATTGCTTCCACCCATTTAGAAACATAATCTACAGCTAACAGTATATAAAGGTGACCATTAGAATTTGGAAATGGACCCATGAAGTCAATGCCCCAAACATAAAAAAATTTCACAGAAAAGCATAATTTGTTGAGGCATTTCATCCTTCTCAGACTCACTTTTCAGCTTGTCTCTTTGATGTTTAGTAAAGTTTGGAGGAAAAGTGTAGCTAACTAGATAATTAGCTACAGATGCATACTAAGGAACTACATCAGATACTACCTGTAAGCTATCAAATGAGAAATTATCATTGATAGGAATGGAGTCAGGTTTAATGTGTTCAAGGCGACTCAAGTAGTCAGTCACTAAATTTTGGTTACCACTCCTATCTTTAATTTCCAAAACAAATTCTTGCAGCAGTAGCATCCAACGTATTAGCCTTGGTTTAGATTCCTTTTTAGCTAATAAATACTTTAGAGTTGTATGGTCTGAGTACACTACTACCTTAGTACCAAGTAAAAAGGCTCGGAATTTATCCAGAGCAAATACAATAGCTAGAAGCTCTTTTTCAGTAGTAGTGTAATTAGATTGAGCAGCATCTAAAGTCTTAGATGCATAAGCAATTACAAAAGGATCGTTACCTTCATGCTGAGCTAGTGCTGCTCCTACTGCATGATTGGAGGCATCACACATGATTTCAAATGATTGACTCCAGTCTGGTCCCCTCACAATCGGAGCTTAAGTCAGGGCAGTCTTCAGCTTATCAAACGCTTGTTTGCAATCCTCACTGAACTCGAAGTCAATATCTTTCTGTAGTAGTCTGGATAAGGGTAGTGCTACCTTACTGAAGTCTTTAATGAATCTCCTGTAAAAACCAGCATGGCCAAGGAACGAACGGACTTCGCTCACAGAGGAGGGGTAAGGTAAACTAGAAATAACATCCACCTTTGCTGGGTCTACAGAGATACCAGTATCAGAAACAACATGTCCTAGAACAATTCCATGTTTCACCATAAAATGACACTTTTCAAAATTTAAAACAAGGTTTGAACTAACACACCTGTCCAATACTCTAGATAAACTATCCAAACAAAGGCTAAATGAATCACCATATATGCTAAAGTCATCCATAAAAACCTCCATATAGGTCTTAAGGAGATCAGAGAAAAGACTCATCATACACCTTTGGAAAGTAGCTGGTGCATTGCATAAGTCAAAGGGCATTCTCTTATAAGCATAAGTCCCAAAAGGACATGTAAAATTAGTCTTTTCCTGATCTTCAGGAGCTATATGGATTTGAAAATAACCTGTATAACCATCTAAAAAGCAGTAATGAGATTTACCTGACAGGCGATCAAGCATCTGATCAATGAATGGCAAGGGGTAATGATCCTTGTGAGTGGCTTGGTTGAGACGCTTGTAGTCAATGCAAACTCTCCATGAGTTCTGCACTCTGGTTGTCAGAAATTCTCCATGCTCATTTCTTATTGTTGTGATTCCAGACTTCTTGGTCACCACTTGCACTGGGCTGACCCATTCGCTATCTAAAATGGGGTAAATGATATCCGCTTCAAGTAGTCTGGTTACTTCCTTCTTGACAACCTCTAAGATGGTCGGATTCAATCTTCTATGAGGTTGATGGACAGTCTTTACTCCTTCTTCTAAAAATATTCTATGTTAACAAACTTGAGGGCTGATGCCTACTATATCCGCCAAGCTCCATCCAATTGCTTTCTTATGCGTCCTCAATACACTAAGCAGTTGTTCTTCTTGTTGGGAAATGAGCTCCCTCGCAATGATAACTGGAAACTTCTGCTTGTCCTCAAGGTAAGCATACTTGAGGTGTGAAGGAAGGGGCTTTAATTCCATTTTCTGCTCATGGTTTGGCTCTAGATCATCTGGGGCTGGTGAAAATGGTAACGAATCTTCAGTATGTTCAGAGGGTGTCTCCACACTTGGATCTTGCTCCATGTGATTCTCTTCCATTTCTTCCTGGTGAGTTGTAGCTATAATTTCATCATTGATGTCGCATTGGAATATGGAGTGATCTTCTGGGGGATGCTTCATAGCTTCATCCAGATTGAAACTCACTGTTCTGCCATCTACCTCAAAAGAATAGGTTCTCGAAAAGGCATCCAGCTTGAACTTCGAAGTCTTCAAAAACGGTCTTCCAAGCAGGATTGATGAAGGTTTTCCTGAGTCATTTTGGGGCATCTCCAAGATATAGAAGTCAATGGAAAACGTGAGCCCCTTAATGCTCACTAACACATCTTCAGCAATTCCAACCACTGTAATAATGCTTTTATCTGCTAACACAAAACGAGCTGCCGACCTTTTTAAGGGAGGGAGCCTTAAAGCATTATATATAGAGAAGGGCATAATACTCACGCACGCTCCTAAATCACACATACAGTCAGAAAATATCACACCTCTAATGGTACAATTAACCATACATGGGCTTGGATCACTACATTTTTCAGGTATATTTCCCATTAAAGCAGATATAGAGCTACCTAAAGGAATAGTTTCTAATTCATTGATTTTATCTTTATGTATGCACAATTCTTTTAGAAACTTTGTGTATTTAGGTACTTGCTGAATAACATCAAAAGGGGAAACAATTACCTCAACCTTTTTAAAGATTTCTACCATTTTGGGATCAAGTTCCGTCTGCTTTCTGGCTTTCTTAGCAAGGTGTGGAAATGGGATAGGAGTGGCATCTCTTACAACTTCAGCTTGCTGGGGTTCTACATTCCTTTGTTAGGCTGCTTCAGCTTCAGCCATGCTTTGTGCTTCATCTTCTTCTTTAACATCCTCTACCTCAGCTGTGTCCTCAGCTGGGGAGTGTTCTAGCGGGCTTGGTTCCTCAGAATTTCTCCCTTGCAGTGTGGTTCCAGACCTCAAGGTAATGGCATTGATGCCACCCTTGGGGTTTGGGTAATGGTTGAGAGAGGATTCCGCTAGAGCTCGAAGGTTGGTTGTTGGATTTATTTAGTGACCCAATCTATGAGACAAGAACTTGCAAGGTAGAGTTCAAACCATTTAGAGTAGAAGTAAGGTTATTTTCCATGGCCTGCTGTCTCTGATCAATAGAGTGTAATAACTCATCATTAGAAGATGAGGAGGGATAAGTGATCTGAGGGGTCTGCTGAGATGCTTGAGGCTACCTTAGATGAGGTGCTTTGTAGGCCTGATTCTGATTCTGATGCTTGAAGTTGTTATTGTTATTCCACCTCTGGTTTCTAATGTTATCTCTACCTCCTCTATTATGATTGTCCCTCCAACCCTGGTTAGAATTATCTCTCCAACCTTGGTTGGAATTGTCCTGCCATCCATGGTTGTAGCTGCCACCTTGATTGTATCCTTGATTGGGGCGGTCATAGAAGTTATGAGTGGCTGCCACAGTGTTGTCTTCCTATTGGAGCTGCGGACATTCATCAGTATAATGACTATAATCAGCACAGATCCCGCATACTCTTTGTGGAACCAACTGTTGGCTTTGCTGTGGTAGAGAAGGCTGAGCTTGTTGTTGACTCAACTGCATCTGCTTCAGTAGGTTGGTCATTTCACATATACTCTGAGTTAGAGCAGTAGTCTCTTTGCTAGAGGATACATCTGCAATAGCTTTTGAGTGGCCTTGCTTCTGCCTGTGATTCCTAGTGGATTCATCTAAGTCGCTGATCAATTGCCATGCTTCATCAGTGGTCTTGTACTTTTTCATAGACCTATTGCTAGCACCTTCCAATGTGGTCTTATCTTGAGGCTTCATGCCCTGTGTGAAGTAGCCGAGCAACACTAACTTCTTAATCATGTAGTGGGGACATGCTTCCAGAAGATTGTTGAAGTGCTCCCAATTTTCATGGAGAGTCTCGGATTTGCCTTGAAAAATTATGGAAATTTCCTTCCTCAATCGATCAGTAACTTCAGCTGGAAAGAATTTCTCCAAAAATTTCCTTCTAAGCGTATCCCAGTTAGCAACAATCTCTCTAGGTTGGGCGTAGTACCACTCTCTCGCCTTTCCCTCAAAAGAGAACGGGAAGGCTTTTAACAAAATAGAAGTTTCATCTGCACCATCACGCCTGATAGTAGAACAGGCTGCCTGGAAATCCCTAAGGTGCTTGATAGGCTCTTGAGCAGGTAAGCCATGAAACTTAGGCATTAAGTTGAGTAGTGCAGTCTTTAGTTCAAAATCTGCAGCCACTGCGGGGTGATGCGCTTGATACAGTTGCAGTGTAAAATCAGGGGCTCCAGCTTTCTGGATAGTAACTCTCCTAGGTGCTGCCATGTTACCTGCACGTAAATAAACCAAATCAGTAGAAAAGGAGCTTGTTTTTTCCTTAAGTGACATTTCAGATTCGTCCTCGGAGAGGACTAACTGACGCCGAGCTTGCCTTATACATGAAATAGTTCTTTTAATCTCAGGATCAAATACTAGCAAGCTTGGATCAGGAAGTGAACGCGTCATTCAATGAAAGAAACATGCAGCTCATAGTAGCAAAATAAAAATAAAAAATGCAAATAAATAAATTCCAATCAATAAATTAGAATTCTATTGCAACTCCCCGGCAACGGCGCCAAAAATTGACGTGGCAAAAATTGGCAGATTAAGAATTATTCAGAAAAATAGCGTTGCAAGTATAGTTCTTAACCAGTAAAACTCCACTTGTCAATTTAGAAAAGAGTTGTCACAATTTTTAGAAATAAAATACTGGGAGTATGAGTCCCAGGTCGTCTCCCAACGAGTTGCAGGAAGGTGTGCTATTTTATTAATCAGAGGTTTTCCAAAGTGGTTTTGAGTTTGATAATCAGGAAATTAAATAAGAGAATTTATGTAATTTAAATAAAAATCTTGACCGGGAGAAGATTAATCGGAAGTTCTATCCTTGTTGGAATTTTCTCAAGGTCAATTAATAATTAATAGTTGTTTCTACTTAGTTAACCCTCAACCAATTAAGGAAAGTCAAGTTAAAATTCAATTTCTATTCACAAGTCATAATCCTCTCCCTTGGGAAGGATTAGAGTTAGTGACTAACAAGCCAACCAATAATGAACCAATTACAATTGAACTCTTGAGTATTTCAACTCAAGGTTCTCCTTTTAATCAACTCCCAATCAAGTTGGGAAACTACCCCATTATCATAATTGTAGCCTTCACAAAATAAAAAGGGAAAATAAAAAGAGACATGATAAATAATAATCAAAAGAGATCAATTAAAAATAAAAATAGTCTTTGCATTAATAAACTCTAAAAATAATCCAATTATAACTCTGGACATATTAAGGATAAGAAAGAGTAAGCAAAAAGTAGGTAAACAAACTAGAATGACCAGCTCCGGAGGTAGACTCTTCTCAATAACCAAAGTAAAATCCTCAAATCCTAAAACTATGAATATAAAGAAAAACCTAGATGAAGAGGCAGAATTCTCTCTCTAGATCCGAAAACTAAAACTAGAAATTATGCGGAATGAATGTCTTTTTTTGTCTCTGCATGTTCCCTGGCTCTAATCTGCGTTTCTGGGCCAAAAACTGGATTGAAACGCGGCCCAGAATCCATGCCATTGGTTTCTACAAATTCTACAGATCGTGCATGTCACGCAATTGCGTCATCCATGCCTTCGCGTCATCCAGCATTTTCCGTGCCACGCGTGCGCGTCGTCCACCCATTCGCATCACTCGTGCAGCTTCCAATCCACGCGTTCGCGTTAGGCACGCGAGCGCGTCACTGCGATTTCCTTCAATTCACGCGGTCGTGTGAGCCATGTGTCCACGTTGCTTCTCGCTGGTCATCTCCTCAATTTCTTGTGTTCCTTCCATTTTTGTAAGCTTCCTCTCCATTCTCTAAGCCATTCCTGCCCTATGAAGCCTGAAACACTTAACACACAGATCACGACATCAAATGATATAAAGACGAACAAAAATATACAATTAAAAGATCTTTATAAAGTAAGTTTTCAGTCATAGAACATTTTTAGGAAGGAATTGTAAATACATGCAAATCATATGAATAAGTGGGTGAAGACTTGATAAAACCACTCAATTAAATACAATATAAATCATAAAATAATAGTTTTTCAGTCAGTCAGAAAACAATACAACCTCTTGGAGTCCATTTGTTTCCTCTGTGTTATCATCCATATCCTCCCTTTGTCCATGATGATGTATCATTTCCTCCAAGAGATTGAATGACGTCCTACAAGAGATAGTGAAAGTAGCTTGTTCCCCAAGCACATGAGAAACAGTTAGCATGCATGTATGCTTGTGATTCTCTGATCCTAAGTTGGTGTGGGAATACCAAACTTAGTTCCTTCACTACTTCTATGTGTAGCAGAATAAATACATGCATGAAACATTGATAAGCGGATAATTTATACGCTTTTTGGCATTATTTTTAGATAGTTTTTAGTAGGATCTAGCTACTTTTTAGTATATTTTTATTAGTTTTTAAGAAAAATTCACATTTCTGAACTTTACTATGAGTTTGTGTATTTTTCTATGATTTCAGGTCTTTTCTGGCTGAAATTTAGGGACCTGAGCGAAAATCTGATTCAGAGGCTAAAAAAGAACTGTTGATGCTGTTGGATTCTGACCTTCCTGCACTCGAAATGGATTTTTTGGAGTTACAGAAACCCAAATGGCACGGTCTTAATTGCATTGGAAAGTAGACATCCAGGGCTTTCCATCAATATATGATAGTCCATACTTTGCCCAAGTTTAGACGATGCAAACTGGCATTCAACGCCAGCTTTCTGCCCTATTCTGGCGCTAAACACCAGAAACAAGTTGCAAGATAGAGTCAAACGCCAGAAACAAGTTACAAACTGGTGTTTAACTCCAAAGAAGGCCTCTACATGTGAAAGCTTCAATGCTCAGCCCAAGCACACACCAAGTGGGCCTGGAAGTGGATTTCTGTATCATTTACTTGTTTCTGTAACCCTAGTAACTAGTTTAGTATAAATAGAACGTTTTACTATTTTACTCACATCTTTTGATCTCTTGATCACGTTTTGGGCATTGGCCATTCGGCCATGCCTGGACATTCATCACTTATGTATTTTCAACGGTGGAGTTTCTACACACCATAGATTAAGGTGTGGAGCTCTGCTGTTCCTTATGAATTAATGCAAAGTACTATTGTTCTTCTATTCAATTCATGCTTATTCTTATTCTAAGATACTTATTCGCACACAAGAACATGATGAATGTGATGATTATGTGATACTCATCACCATTCTCACTTGTGAATGCATGATTGACAACCACTTCCGTTCTACATGAAAACAAGCTTGAATGTATATCTCTTGGGTTTCTAATCAACAATTCACATCGACTCCCCTATGACAATGGGGCATCTGAATCCAAGATTAGAATCTTCATGGTATAGGCTAGAATCCATTGGCAGCATTCCTGAGATTCGGAAAGTCTAAACCTTGTCTGTGGTATTCCGAGTAGGATCTGGGATGGGATGACTGTGACGAACTTCAAACTCGTGACTGTAGGGCGTGGTGACAGACGCAAAAGGATAGTAAATCCTATTCCTACACGATCGAGAACCAACAGCTAATTAGCCATACGATATCTGTGCATGGTATTTTTCATCCGAGACGAGAAATCCGACAGTTGATTAGCCGTACAGAAATCGTAGAGGACCATTTTCACTGAGAGGATGGGAAGTAGCCATTGAAAACGGTGACACCCAACATACAGCTTGCCATAGAAAGGAGTATGAAGGATTGGATAAAGGCAATAGGAAAGCAGAGATTCAGAAGGAATAACGCATCTCCATACGCTTATCTGAAATTCCCACCAATGAATTGCATAAGTATCTATGTCTTTATTTTATGCTTATTTATCTTTTAATTATCAAAACTCCATAACCATTTGAATCCGCCTGACTGAGATTTACAAGATGACCATAGCTTGCTTCAAGCCATCAATCTCTGTGGGATCGACCCTTACTCACGTAAGGTTTATTACTTGGACGACCCAGTGCACTTGCTGGTTAGTTGTGCGAAGTTATGAAAAATAGTTGAGATTATAATTGTGCGTACCAAGTTGTTGGCGCCATTGAAATCACAATTTCATGCACCAAACATCAAGTACTTTTTATTAGGAAAGTAAACTATGAACTAGAAAACAACTATGAACTAGAAAGCAGATATAAAATAGCAAACAAACTAAAAACTAGAAACATAACAATCATTAAGTAGTTTCTCTGATTGTTTGGAGCTGATACTAGTCATGATGAGGGTGCAATGTGTTCTTAATGAAATTTTTGGTGAAACACCAAACTTAGCATCCAACATTCACCCCTTAATTACTTTGGTGTGCAACACCAAACTTAGCTCTTTCCAATACAGAGAAATCTACTTAATTCCTTTATTGAAATAACTAAGAAAGGAAACAACCTCAGGTTGGGTTGCCTCCCAACAAGCGCTCTTTTAATGTCACTAGCTTGACATCATGTTCTTTGATCATGGAGGCTGAAAATCATAATGCCTTAGCTTTTCTCCTCTTACTGTGAACTTCCTTCCGGTCTCCTCTTTGATGATCTCTAGGTGTTCAAGTGAAAGGATCCGGTTCACAGTATAGTACTCAGATAATTGTGGAGACGCCTTCATTGGTTGGGTGTTTAACATCACTTTATCCCCTGGTGAGAAGCCTTCAGTGGGAGTTTTCTTGTTTCTCCACCCTTTTGGTCTCTTCTTCTTTTCTTTCTCAAAAGATAATTCATTCCTTGGTGGTTCTTTATCTAGGGGTTTTGGATATAGTTCCTCCTTGACTTCCTTGGTCTGTTGCACCATCTCTACTTCTTTCAAGCATGGGTTTAGAAGTCTTAGAGTTAACTCATTGAATGCCTCCTTCAAACTCTGATCTCTAGCATTATCCTTCATACATTCTTCTTCTTGAGTAGGCTCGTGTAAGGTTTTAAGAACATGGAATGCTAGGTGCTCATCATGCACTCTTAGCAATAATTTCCCTTTTTCAACATCTATCAAGGCTCTGCCCATAGCCAGGAAAGGCCTCCTCAGGATGATGGAAGTGTTAGGGTCCTCCTCCATATCCAGGATGACAAAATCAGCTGGGAGAAGGAATTTCCCCACTTTTACCAGCACAATCTCTATAACTCCAAGTGCTTGCTGAATGGATTTATCAGCCATTTGAAGAAGTATTCATGTGGATTTCAGCTCAAGAATGTGAAGTTTCCGCATGAGAGATAAATGCATCAAGTTTATGCTTGCACCAAGGTCACAGAATGACTTTTCAATTGTTATGTTTCCTATGGTGCAAGGTATATAAAAACTCCCAGGATCATCTTTCTTCTCTGGCAACTCTCTATGGAGAATAGCACTACATTCCATTGTCATCTCAATAATTTGTCCTTCTTTTAAGGACTTTTTCTTTGTCAGCACTTCCTTCATAAATTTGGCATACAATGGCATCTGTTCAAGTGCTTCTGAGAAAGAAATATTGATGATGAGTGTCTTGAATATGTCCAGGAATTTTGAGTATTGCTTATCCTCGTTTTCTTTTTTGAACCTTTGAGGGTATGGAAGTTTGGGGACATATGGCTTCACCCCTTCCTTCTTCTTTAGTAGCTGTGGTTCAATGATGTTCTTGTCTCCCTTTGAGATTTGTGCCTTCTTAATTTTTTTATCCTCTTCACTTCTCCCCTCTATCTCTTCTTGTGGAACTTCTCTGTTGTATTTTTCCTGGATGATGGCTTCTTTTCCCATAGTCTTCCCACTTCCTACTGTGATTGCTTTGCACTCCTCCCATTTTGTAGCTTTTCCTTTGTCCCTTGGGTGGTCTTTAGTGGCACTATGGGATGCATTTGGTTGCTTTTCATCCATCTCTGCAATATGTTTAGCCATTTGTTCCATATGCTTCTCAAGATTTCTAATTGATGCTTATTGGTTTTTGCTTGTTATGGCTTGATCTTTTCTTGCTACTTCTTGATCTTGTCTGGCTATCTCTTGAGTTTTGATGAGTTTTTCCATTAATATTTCTAAGTTGGAGATCCTTTGAGATTCTGGATGAGACTGTGTGGGGTGTGATGATTGTTGGTGGAAGTTGTTTGAGACATTGGAGGAGTTGTTTTGTGGTTTAAATGGAGGTGTGGAAAAGTTGTTTTGGGGGGTTTGTAAAGTGTGATGGGGTTAGAGGTAAGTGTTTTGTGGTAGTGTGTAATGGTTGTTGTTAGTAGGGGTTTGGTTGTGCTTGTTTGTGTTGCAAAAGTTGTTAAAGTTGAACTATCTTCACTTCCTTCGCTCGTTGGTGGCTCTCTATCTTCGATAACGTTCACTCTAATGAACGTCACATTAACTTTTCCAAACGCTGCCTCCTTGGTGCATGCCTTCCCTTGGCTAGCGCTTTGGTGTGCATGCTTCCTTCAGCGTTCACTCTTTGAACGCTCAGTTCATTATTTGAGCACTACCTAGCGCTTTGTTGCGCCTGCCTCTTTGACGCTCTCCTTTCGAGCACTACGTTGCCTTCCTTGAGCGCTCCTTAGTGTATGGCATAAGACCTGCATGAAAAACCACAAAAAAAAGGCAAGAATGTGAACGCCACGTTCACTAAGGAAGTGAACGCTAGCCAAAAAGCGTTGCTGAGTGGTTTTAGGGCCTTAAAGATGCCTATCACTTGTACTTCAATTTCATGCCAAATATAAATTGTTATATATCGTTAGAAAGCTCTAAATATCATCTTTCTAAAGCAACTGAAAGCACATCAATTGGACATCTGTAGCTCAAGTTATGGTCCTTTAAAAAAAACATGGTCATGCTGTTTTGGAGGCCGAAAACGCTCAATTAGTGAACGCTGGCTGTTTGGAGGCCAAAGTTAGCGCCAGCTTCTGAGGCCTAAACCTGATGTTCATCCCATACTATTATATATCATTGGAAAGCTCTAGATGTCTAATTTCTAATGCATTTGAGAGCGCATCATTCCAAGCTCTATATTACAAGTTATCCACCTTGGAAGGTGAAGAGGTCAGCTGGCCTTACTGCAGGTTGATACTATGTTCATCTTTGCACTTTCGGGGTAAGTTTTCTCCCTCAGATTTAATGTCCACCATGCAGTGCCATATATTCTTGGAAAGCTCTAGATTCCTACTTTCCAATGCCACTATAATCATCTCATTTGGAGTTTTTTAGCTCGAGTTATTTCTATTGTAGTGTAAATAGGTCAGGGTTGCAAATCCTCTTTGCTCCTCCTTGAGTCTGTTTCCACTCTTTTGCCACCTTGGGGTTGTGATTCTTCTTTTAGTGCTTTTATTACTCATTCTCCTTCATCTTTTCACCTTCATCAACCAAACAAATACATCAAAGCCTTGGCATAATCATCAAATCTTTCATCATTCATATTATCAACTAAATCTTGCAAGAAATCTAATGAAAATGCATAAAATTACCAATGTTTGATTGAATCAAGACAAGCATGAAATTCTCACTTAAACACTTACTTATTGCCTAAAAATGCATGAAAACTAAGTGAAAACTAATGAAATAGGCTTGTGAAACTAGCCTAAGATGACCTGTCATCAATCTGCTTGTTGTAGCTAAAGGAAAGCTTTTGTGCTTTATAGATCCATTCACTACTGGAAAGGGATTTGGATCTACTTAAATCTCTATGTGAGCCTTGGAAAAGGGATCATAGGATTCAGTTTGAAACTTCTCCCTCATAACTCTTTTGATTAACTCATTCTTAGTTGGTACGTGACATATAATCTCTTTGAATTGAGATCCTAAGGGTTGTGTGGCTTATGGATTAGAAATTTGAACTTAGCCTCTTCTCATGAACAATAGATCAAGAAATTAACAATTGATTGTGTTAAGAGAAATGGGGTTGCCAAGGAATTGGAACTCAATTAATTACAATCCGCCATAGATGTACTTCATATGATTGAGGATGAAGTTGAGACCCATTGATTTATGAAGGATCACAATATCTCCAATCCTTAATGAATCTCACCCATTGTTGCTCTTCCTTTCAGTTACTTTAAATTTCTTGTTATCTTTGATTCCCAGCACCCAGAACCCATTTACATTTCATGCAATTTATCTTTCATTGCTATTCACATTCTTGCTTTTACTTTCTTGTCATTTAAGTTTTAACTCTTTAATTTCTTGTCATTTAAGTTTCTGTCATTTACCTTTCACAATTTACTTTCAGCTCTTTATTCTTCAGCAATTTAATTTTCGTATATTTACTTTCTTAGTCAATTACAATTTTGTTCACTCAATTACACAAAATCATCAAATATTTGCTTGACTAGATAAATCACCTAACTAAAGTTGCTTAATCCATCAATCCCTATGGGATCGACCTCACTCAATAGTGAGTTATTACACAAGTTGTAGCTTAATACTATCCTGTCAGGGATTCGCAAGAACTCATGTAGAATAAAAGGTCATACTTCCGTTCCACCCCAGATTCATAAAGATGAAAAATGACAATGCATCATAGAATAGAATCAAACATATATTAAAATAGAAAACTAATGATATTAATCCGTGAGAATGAACAGAGCTCCTATCCTTAACTTAAGAGGTTTAGTTGCTCATGCTTTACAAAGAAAATAGATTAAGAAGGTGTAATGTAATGTATCTGTGCTTCTCCCTTCCTGAGAGGCATAGTCCTCAGGAGGAAAGAAGTCCTTTTTCATAATAAAAACTCTAAGACTAAACCTAAAAGATATTTTTTTAATTAAAAATTACAAAAGGAAAATAAAATAAGCTAAAAAGTACTAAAATCCACTTTGGGGACCACTTGGTGAGTGTTTGGGCTGATGCCTGGCATCTAACTTGAGTTTTGGGCATTCAACTTTGGTTCCTGCTCCCTGGCTGGTGTTGAACACTAGTTTGGACGTTCAACTTGGGAGCTTGGTCCTGTTTGGGCATTGAACGCCAGAAAGGGAGTAGGTTGGGTATTCAACGCCCGTTTTGGGCAGTCTTTTCCAAAGAAAAGTATAAATATTATATATTTCTGGAAAGCCCTGGAAGTTAGCTTTCCAAAGCCATTGAGAGCGCGTCAATTGGACCTTTGTACCTCTAGAAATGTCTGTTTTAATGCACGGAGGTCAGGATTTGATAGCATCTGCTATCCTTTCTTTGCCTTTGAATCAGACTTTGCCAAAACTTGCCATTTTCACCCAAATATCACCTAAAATCATAAAAAAACACAAACACTCAAAGTAGCATCCAAAATGTAATTTTTGCACTAAAACCTACTAAAACATAATAAAACTTAACAAAATATAACTAAAAACACTAAGAAAATAGTACCAAAAAAGGTATAAAATATCAACTCATCAGAACACCAAACTTAAACTGTTGCTTGTCCTCAAGCAACCAAAAACAAGTAGGACTAAAAAGAAGAGAAAGATACAATAAGTCTTAGAGTTTTCAATGAAGCTCAGTTCCAAATAATTGAATGGGGCTATTAGCTATTTATTTTTGAACAGCTTTGGTATCTCACTTTCCTTTGAAGCTCAGAAATATTAAAATCTCTTGGAACTAGAATCCGGATGATATTATTGATTCTCTTCTTTTAGCTTTTCTTGATTCTTGAACACGGCTTCTTGTTGGTGCTTTGCACCTTTGAGTCTAGCCGTGACTCTAAGCGTTTTATTTTCAAGTATTACAACTGGATACATAAACGCCACAGGCACTTAACTGGGGGAACCCTTTGGATTCGAATTTACCTTTGCTAAAATTCCCAGACAGTGGTGCCTAGAGTTCATAACCGTACTCTTTTATTGCTTTGGATCACGACTTTAACTGCTCAGTCTCAAGCTTTTTACTTGACACCTTCATACCACAAGCATATAGTTAGGGATAGCAACTCATTTGAGCTTTTTCTAGGCCAATTTTTGACCCTCCTAACTATTGATGCTCAAAGCCTTGGATCCTTGCTCTTGTCTTTTTTTCCTTTGAGCTTTTTATTTTTCTTTTATTTTTTATTTTTTTCTTTTTGTTGCTTTTTCTTGCTTCAAGAATCAATATTTTTTATTTTTCAGATAACTAATAATACTTCTCTAAATTCACTATTCTTCAAGAGCTACATACTTAACTTCAATATCAATTATGCACAGTTAATTCATACATTCAGAAAATAAAGATAGTGCCACCACATCTTAAGTAATTGGAATAAATTATGATATTCTCAAGACCTTGTGTATTTTACTACTTCTTTTTAAAAAATTTTCTTTTTAAACTTAGTAGGCAATTCAGGAGACATCTTTAACCATAAAAATTAAAAAAAAATTGAAAATAAACTACTAAAGCAAAATTTTGAAAAATATCATGCAAAAGCTAAAATAAAAAACTGAAAATAGAATGAAATACTGAAAGACAGAAAGAATGGGGGATGAAACTCAACCACCGCAGTGCTGATGGTTGCACAAGCTGTGCTCTTCTTATGAAGATGATTCACTTCCCTTCGGTGCCGTTGATGATAGTGTACACATAGAGCTTGCTTTGCAACACCAAACTTAAAAAGTTTGCTTGTCCCCAAGCAAAGAAAATTTGGCCCCTTCTTGGTGTTGAACGCCAGGGCTACTTCCCTTATGGGTGTTGAACACCCAAGCTCTCTTCCCCCTTCTGGCGTTGAACGTCAGTAAGGGGCACCCGCCTGGGTGTTCTGTTTCTCCCCTATGCGTTCCTATTTCTGTTCTAAGTGCTACACGTGATCACAAACATTAGAAAAAGATGAAAACTATGAAAATCAATAGAAAATAAAGTCAAACTAGAGTAACAGAAAGAAAATAAAAGAGAAGGAAATACTATAAGATACTTATGGTTAGGTTGCCTCCTAACAAGTACTTCTTTAATGTCATGAGCTTGACACCTAAATGTTAAATCTTCTTTCTCTTCTTCCAATTGGTTAAAAGAAATAACTCCAAGGGAGAAGAGGAGCAGATTAGTGCCCTAAGATTTGAATTCCTCCTAACAAGCTTTCTTTTATTGTTATCAGCTTGATTTTCCTTGCTTGTTAGGGTAGGGGTTGTATTGCTTCTCCATCCCCTATGCATCTTCCTCTTGGGACCTTTCTCCTTAGTGGGTGGTGACTTCCTAATACCAAACTTAGGTTTGATGTTTGCAAAAATTGTGTGAGTTTTCACTAATGGAGGAGGCCTCAGTATTGTATTCTGCATGCAAGTACCTCCTTTGTCAGGGGGTAGTGGAGGTTTAAGGACCTTGAAAACCATGTAATCCTTATGTATCCTCAACACCAATTCGCCTCTCTCAACATTAATAAGGTTTCTTCTAGTAGAGAGAGACCTTTGCTCCAAAACTTCAGCAAAAGAAATATTGATTTGCAGCTCCTTAAAGACTTTAAAGAATTGTGAGTAGTGCTCGTCCTTGGTCTCCTTTTAGGGCTTCTGAGGGTGTGGTGCTTCAAACTCTTGAATGGGTGTCATAGAGGTGGTATTTGACAGTGTAACCTCATCCTTTTCTATAGCTTCTCTCTCCTCTGACCCTTCAACAATGCACTTCCTCCTGTGTTACGGATTCAGCATCCATTATGATGGCCTTGCACTCTACGCTTGGGGTAGGCACTATGTCATTGGGAGGAGTGAGAGGTCTCTTCAGTTTCTCTGGAGGATTCCTCTGAATGACTGCACTGCACTCCTTAGGAAGCACCAATGTCTCTACTATCTTCCAATCCCCCATGTTATTCAGTATTTTCTTCATGAACTTAGCATATGAAGGCATTTGTTTAAGAGCCTCTGCAGAGGGGATTTTGATCTCCAGCATCTTGAAAACTTTTAAGAACTTAGCAAATTGCTTATCCTTTTCTACTTTCTGGAGTCTTTGAGGGTATGGTAACTTGGCCTTGTTCTCAAGGGCCATGAGTGGTACAGGGTGAGTATCCCTAGGGACTGAGGAAAGATTGTCAAACTGTTTAGGGGAGGTGTCTCCCGAATTGATGTGTCTGTTTCCCACTCTTTCTGGGCGTTGAACGCCCATGATGATTCCTTCTTGGCATTCAATGCTAAGGTTTCTCCCTTCTGGGCGTTGGACACCCCTGTTATCCCTTTCTGGGCGTTCAGCGCCCTTGATGGTGCTCTGAGTTGCAGCTTGTTCATCTTCTGCCATTTCGTTCCCCCCTCATGCTTCTTACTGTTCTGGGGCTGGTTGTTCAGGGTCCTTGCACTCCCTAATTGGATGGCTTGGTACTCTTCTTTTATCTATTCAGACAAATACTGTTCAGCTTGCTTCAATCGTGCTTCTATATTCTTGTTGGAGGCTCGGGTCTCCTGCAACACTTCTTGCAAACTTAGCAACTGTTGTGTGAGGGAGTGTAGCTGTTAGGTTAATAATTCACTTTGTTCTAGAAGATTAGATTCGGTGGACACTGTCTTGACCTCTCCTTTCATTGAAGTCTCACCAGATGAGTATAGATGTTGGTTACTGGCGACTGTCTCAATGAGTTCTTGAGCTTTGTCAATTGTCTTTTTCATGTGTATTGAACCACCAGCAGAATGATCTAGGGACATCTTAGCTATGTCTGTGAGTCCGTAATAGAAAATGTCCAGCTTTATCCATTCTGAAAATATTTCCATGTAGCATTTCCGTAGTATCATTCTATATCTCCCCCAAGCATCATGAAAAGACTCATTCTATTCTTGTCTAAAGCCTTGAATGTCCAGCTATAGCTGGGTTACCTTCCTTAGGTGGAAGTATTGGTTCAAGAACTTGTCCACCAACTTATCCCATAATTCCAAGCTCGCTTTAGGTTGAGTATCCAACCACCTCTTTGCTTGCCCTTTTACAGCAAACGGAAAGAGCAGCAGCCTGTAGATATCCTGGTCTACTCCATCGGCCCATACTGTGTTAGAAATCTACAGGAAGTCTGCAAGGAATTCTGTGGGTTCTTCTTGTGGAAGTCCATGAAACTGGAAGTTTTGCTGAGTAGAGTGATTAGCTATGGGTTAAGCTCAAAACTGTTTGCCCTAATAAGGGGCACACAAATACTCCATCCATAGAAGTAAGGAGTAGGAGCTATATAAGACCCTAAGAATATTCTTGGTTGATCACCCTCATTTCGATCCATAGTAATTTTTGTGTTCCTTTGCAAACAAGAGACAAAGAAAAATAGGGAGAGTCTCTATGTCAAAGTCTAGAGAGCTCCCAGTGAGATATCCCAAAGAAACAAGAATGCAGGAATTAAAGGAGAGGATTTTCAAAATTTTTTATTTTCAAAAATAAATATAAAAGTATAATACTCATTTGAAATAAGAAAAATTGCTAGAAATTTCAAAAAATTAAAAAAATTAGAAAGAAAGGGGGTTAAAAATTTTTGAAATTCAAAAAGAAAGAGATAACACTAAAGGAACATCAAACTTTAAAATTTGAATTTAAATAAGAATAAGATAAGATAACAAATTTTGAAAATTAAGAAAATTAGAAGGGAAAATTCAAATAAAGATTGTGAAATTCAAATTTGAAAGAAAGACTAAAGAAACACCAAACTAAAAAAAATTAAACAAGATAAAGCAACAATTAATTAAAAAGATTTGAAAATAAAGATAGAAGATTTGGTTCTTAAATTATTTTTTGAAAATTAAAAAGGAAAAGGTCAAATAAAGATTTTGAATTTCAAAATTAGCAAGAAAAGTCAAGAGAAAGAAACAAGATAAGATAAGATTTGAAAATTAAGATAGGAGATTTGATTTTGAAAAGTTTTGAAAATTGGAAAGAGAAGGTCAAAGAGAGGTTTTGAAATTCAAAATTGAAAAAGAGAAAAAACTAACAAAATACTAAACTTTTAAAATTTGAATTTAAAAGAAAGATAAGTTAACAAAATTTTAAAACCAAAGAAAAAGATAAGATAAAGATCAAAGAAGAAAAGAAAAGCAAGAAAGTTAAATTTAAATAAAAAGGTTAAACACCAAATTTTAAAAGTTTAAAAGGAAATAAAGAGAAAATAGTAAACTTAAAATTTTGAAATTAAAAATAAGATAACTAAAGTGAGAATAAAGTTAGACAAGATAAAGATCAAGAATCAAGAAAGATAAGATATGATTTGAAAATTTAAAAATCACTAATAAGAAACACCAAACTTAAAATTTGAATTTAAATAAAGATAAGATAAAGATTCAAGATTTTATTTTAAAATTTTGAAAATTTAAAAGAAAGGATTTTTAAAAAAATTTTGAATTCAAAAAAAGGAAAAGAAAGAAAACACTAAACTTAAAAAGTTTGAAATCAAATTACACTAATTTTTAAAAATCTAAAAGAAAAACACTAAAAGACACCAAACTTAAAAATTTTTGAAATTAAACAACAATAAATTCGAAAATTAAAAAGAAAAAACACTAGAAGACACCAAACTTAAAAATTTTGAAATCAAACAAGGAAAAATACAAAGAAAAATTGAACACAAAGAAAGACAGCAAGAACAATTTTCAAAGACTCAAGAAAAGAAACAAAAAACCAAAGGGACACCAAACTTAATATTTGACACAAGACTCAAATAAAAGAAAAAGATGATTAAAAACGGAAAATTTTTTTTTGAAAAAAAATTTAATGAGTTTTCGAAAATTAACAAGAAATGCAATTAAAAGAAAAATTAGTAAAAAGTACCTGATCTAAAGAGCAAGACAACCATTAGTTTCTCAATCTCAAACAATCCCTGGCAACAGCGCCAAAACTTGGTGTGCGAAAATGAAACTCGCACAGCTGAACTGGCAAGTGCATCGGGTCGTCCAAGTAATACCTCTGGTGAGTGAGGGTCAAATTCCACGAGGATTATTGGATTGAGCAAGTCGTGGTTATCCTGCAGATCTTAGTCAAGCGAATAAAGAGTTTATTGTTGTTGTAAACGCATAAAATAAAATAATAGGGAAAGCAATACTGAATTGATGTAGAAACGATGGTGGAGAGTTAGTTAAGGCCTCGAAGATGCTTGTTGTTCCGGATTGATACTTCTCACTGTCTACTTTAACAACGAATGATTCATTCAATGGCAAGGCTGTAAGTAATTAAAGCCAAGGTCAGTGGTCACTAATCTCCTCTAATCCAAACCAAATGCCAGGGTCAATGGTCATTCAATCTGGACAAGGGTGAAGCCCACGCATTTAGTCTCTAGTGATCCTACTCAAAATGCCATAGACGAGGTCGGATATTCCGCATCAGAGAATGAAGCTCTATGGTTCTAACCTTAGTGCCACAGAAATCTCAGTCACCCATGACTAATAAGATTTTATGTCACTTATCCCAATTAGCCCAGATACGTGTTGGAATCTGTGATGCACTCTCAAACTGTAGCTTAATACTATCCTGTCAGGGACTTGCAAGAACTCATTTAGAATAATGGGTTATACTTCCGTTCCACAACAAATTCATAAGGATGAAGAACGACAATGCATCATAGAACGACAATCATAATAATTTATGTTTCTCTTCTATTTTTGTTTACTCTGAAGCTTTTATTCGTATGTGATTTATGTTGCCCAATTAGTTTATGAACTTTTCCATGTTAGAATTGACATCTTCATTCAATTTGAGGCATCCCAAATATTTATGATTTTAATTTAGCTTTCTATATTCTTGGTTTTGGTTGATTAATTGGTAACTCTTGAGTTATCAAACTCATCGTGATTGATAATTATTATTCTGCTGATTAAGTTAGATTCCTATAACTCTAGTCTTTCCTTAAGAAGTTGACTAGGACGTTAGGTATTAAATTAATTTGTCCACTTAACTAACCTTCATAGTTAGAGGTTGACTTAGTGGGAGCAATAGTATAATTCTCATCACCATTGATAAGGATAACTAGGATAGGACTTCCAATTTTCATACCTTGCCAAGAGTTCTTTAATTATTAATTTATTAATTTCTGCAATCTATCTCTCTTGTTCAAAACCCCTTTCAAAACCCAAAAATACTATTTTCCATAACCAATAATAAATCATACTTCCCTAAAATTTCTTGAGAAGACGACCCGAGGTTTGAATACTTCGGTTAATTATTTTTATTGGGTTTGTTACTTGTGATAACCAAAACGTTTGTAAGAAAGGAATTCTTGTCGGTCTAGAAGCTATACTTACAACGGGAATTTATTTGTGAAAATTCTAGATCGCGCGAGAGTTTCGTTCTTCATGTACATTCCAATAGAGCTCCAAAATCTGGCGTTGAAAAAGGACCCTAGAAGCAGGCCGGGCGCTCTCCAGCAAGCAACAGCATCCTGACAGCATGACATTACCCTCTTCTAAGGAGCATAACTTAAGCTGTAGGGCTCTAAATTATGCAATTTTAGTTGCATTGAAAAGTAGACATCTAGGACTTTCTAATGATATATAAAAGTATTGGGTGGACATTCAATTAGAGCCTCAAAAACTGGCGTTGAAATGGGACCTAGAGCAGGCCTGGCGCTCTTGTCCGGCGCTCTCCAGCAAACTTGCTCGAACACGCCAACATCTTGACAGCATGACCTTGTCCTCTTCAAGGGAGCATAACTTGAGTTGTAGAGGTCCAAAGGATGTGCTTCTAGTTGCATTAGAAAGTTGACATTTAGAGCTTTCCAACTGTATATAATAATGTATAGTAGACATGAAATTAGAGCACAAACAATTGGCATCTTTAAAGCCCTAAAAATAACCAATATGAAGCAACAAAGCAAGCATCAAGCAAGGCCACGCCCTCCACAAAGTTCTTCAGCAAACTTTGTGGAGAACGCCAACCTTATATGACCATGTCAAGTCCACCAACCACACCTTACCAACCTTGTGCCCACGTTCTCCACAAAGTTCTCCAGCCAACTTTGTGGAGAACTCCACTTTCACCAATTAGCCACCAAACACGTTCTCCACAAAGTTCTTTAGCAAACTTTGTGGAAAACGTCACTTACACCCTTTGCCTTAACTATAACCCACGTTCTCCACAAAGTTCTCCAACCAACTTTGTGGAGAACGCCACACACTCACCACACCTCACACCACCTCTTGACAAGCAACCCCACATTAACATTGATATTCCTTGACACCCTTGTCACAATATCAAGGCCACGCTCTCCCTCAAGTGCTCCTAAGAATGCAAATTCAAGCCTCAGCATGATGGTGTCACGCTCCCAGGGCTTGCTAGAGAGCGCTAGCATCAAGTCACGCTTTCAAAGGGCGCTCTTTGGCAAACATAGCGTTCTCCTGGGAGTGTCTGCGCTCTCCCCCAGCGCTCTCTAAAGACCGCCTCACAAGCAAATGCCTTTGATGAATTTTCAAGAAAGAAATTGAGACTTGTGCGTACGCACAACCTGCTATGCATACACACATTAGGGATTTTTACGAAGGTGCGTATGCACAATGATTGGAGCTCACTTTTTACGCTCAGCAACGAGTGCCAAGGTCCAACAGCAAAGCAAGTCCCAATGCCCCTGGAGCATCATTTTGGTTCACTTAAAATCACTCCAAGTCCATGCAAATTCAAGCAAGTAAAGCCCATAATTACCAATCAATCAAGGCCACAAGAAGCATCTAGAATAGTTAATTTTCATTTGATTGTAATTTGTTTTCAATTTCATTTCAATTTGTACTTTAGGCTAGCTTATAAATAGGCTTTAGTTCATCATTGTAAAAAGACACCACTGGGAGGGGAGTCTTTGGACCCTCTCTTCTCACCATCATCTTCTTCTTTTCTTTCTTACTTTTGTAAATATTTTGTTATAAATTACTAACTCTTTTCCATTAGGAAAGAGAGCTCTATTGCATTTTGATGGGTTGATTTATTTTCATTCTTCATCTTCAATTCTTCTTTTATTGTTGCTTTAGAGAGAGTCTTTGTGCTTCAAAGATCCAATTACTACTGAGAGGGGGGATTGAATCTACTTGAATTACATGTGAGCCTTGAAAAAGGGATAATGGAATTCAATTTGAGGCTCTTCTCTCATGATCCTCTTGATCAATACATTCTTAGTTGGTGTGTGACATGTAACAACTTTGAATTGAGGTCTTGAGGGTTGTGTAGCCTTTAAATAAAAAATTGAATTTCATCTTTTCTCATGAACAATTAGATCAAGAGATTGGCAATTGATCAAGTTAAGAGAAATCAAATCACCAAGAGATTAGGGTTTGATTACTTATGATTTTCCAAGAGATCAATAATTGCATGATTAAAGAGGAGATGAGAATTGTTGATCTTGAGGATGCAATATCTCTTGATCCCAATGCTTTTCTTTTATTTTTACTTCTAGTATTTTACCTTTTCGTCCTTTACTTTCTTGTACTTTCTATTCCTTGCAAATTATTTTCTAGCACTTTACTTTCTTGTACTTTAATTTCTTATCATTTACTTTCCTTGCACTTTATTGCTTTCATTTAATTTTATGTCATTCACTTTTCCTATTTGCTCATCATCACAATATGAACCGTCTAACTAGAATAATCAACTAACTATTAATTGCTTATTCCTTTAATCCTCGTGGGATCGACCTCACTCTTGTGAGTTTTATTACTTGATACGATCCGATATACATACCGGTAGTTATGAGGAATTAAATTTTTCTGTATCAGTCACCAAAGGTAGGAGAATCTTCTTCACAAAAAAGAAAGGGAAAGACACCTTAAATCGGCGCTTTTGACATAAACCGGTTCAATAGCAAGTTGCATGAAGAACATTTTTTTTGAGATCACGAGCAAAAAAAAAGTGATCCTAAAAGTCAAGTTCGACTTCAAACTGGATAAATATCTAGAGATCTAGAATGAAATAGAAAGAAGAGGTTGTGGATTATTTTGTTATCCACATATTGAGGTGGGCAAGCTGAAGGGTCAAGAATTTTATGAAAATGCGTGAATTACTTACAAAGATGTTAGTGATGTGAATGAAGGTTCCATTACCTTAGTAGGCAATGTCCTGCAGTAATTGCTATCAAGGAAAGTTGTAGACTTAGCTTTGGTTCTAGGTTGAGGGCTGATAATGGACTTTCTTTTAAGATTGTCAAGTCGTGAAGATTGTGATGCCTGAGACAACCCCGATTCATGCTTATCTCATATAGTGGCATCATCTTCGTCATCAGAGATATCAATGGTGACATCATTGTCGAGTTATGCCGGGCTGTATCTCAACCTCTTTCTCAATGGTGGATCAACGATTTGTGTTATTATTGGATTCCTGTCTACACATTGTTGAGTAAAATCAACATTGCTAACTGAATCTATGGGAGGTAGGTTCGTGTTATACTCATCATGGTCTTTGCACTTATCTTCATTATGGTACATCATAAACTCTATCACCTTGAGTGATCTCTCTATATTGCCAGAAGCCTTAGTTAGTTGCTCCATAAACTTCTTTAGCTCTCCTAAGTCCTTCACATCTCTCCTTAAGTCCTGTAAATAAACATCACCAAGGTTTATGTTAATGGCTAATCAAATAGAAAGTGGAGACATATTTAAACGATTTTATTCCTTGGATTATTTGACTAAAATAATCTAATGGCTAACATACTTCAATTGCACAAAATAACTCATCTATAAAAACATTTTGTAGTCATGACAATGTCGGATTTTGCGTAGGGGTTGCACTCATTGCAACAAATTTCACACTATTTATACGCATAAAAGGATCAGCTTAAAACCTACAACCAAATATTATCAACATTAACTGGTAGTATACGTAAAATGAATATTGAAATCGATAAAAAGAAATTTTTTTACTTGGAATTTGTGACCGAATTGGGTGCAATTGCAATGACATTTTCTGTAATGGTCATTAAAATTGTAAAACGTACTACCAACAAGATTAGGTTATTTGACAACGAAAATGGTTTATAAATGGCTAATTATAAATTTTATAAAGGAATAATTATAGAAAACAGATAGAGTAAAATTAATTGAGGTATCCCGAGATTTTATCACTCATCAAAAATAGGAAAAGGAATATGGTAATAAAGTCATTCAGTATAAATTTAATTCAATGTCAAATACAAAAACTTGCTATCACATTCACGAGCATTCAAATTTTGGAAATATCTGGACGATATTCTAAATGTCAAATTTTAAATTTTAAATTTTATTTAAATTTTAATATGACAAATTTCAAATTTCAAATTTAAAAAACTGAGATAAAAGTAGGGTGGTTATGGAGGTTGTAGCACACTGTGAGTTTACTCTATTAGCTGCTAAAACCACTTCATTTTAAAGAAGGAAGTAGTCTCTACAGCCGATGTAGTCTCTAAATCTAACAAGCTCGTACAAAAACTCTATGATACTATGTCTTGTTAAGCTTCTTTGAGTTACTTTCTTTTTCTCCATTAAAGATTTGTTGAATTTTGTTACTGTTTAATGGTACTCCTTTATTTTCCTACATTATCACAATTTGAAAAATATTTGTTATTATTTTTCAATTAATGTATAACTTTTTATCTAATAAAAAAAATTATTAGTTAACAATGTAACAATTATATTGTTAGCAAATAATAAAAAAATATAACAATAATATAAACATACCTTATTCCATTATAATAATACTTTGAATAGTATATTTTTTATGAATATTGTAACTTTTTTTTACTTTAATCTCAAATATAAATTCAATTCGCATATATAAAAAATATTTTACTCTACTATAAAATATAAAACTACTTTAATACCTTTATTCTGACGAGTTTGGCTAACTCAAAATTTTGAGTTAATGGAACTGCATTCCTGAGCTCCTTTAAAATCAACTCATCAATAGTTCAAGAAATTGGATCCATATATTAGTGAGTAAAATTTGAATAAAGACGAATTTAATTCGTTGGTTCATAACTTGACTTAATGTATATATGTATGTATATTATTTATTTGAGCTAATATATACTATCTTCATCATTTTTGAGCCATTTCATAAGTTTAAATCAATTCTAAATTTTTTTATAAGCTAACTTTAAAAATAATCAGAAATGTTTCTAGGGCTTTTTACGAAGGCATGAATTAACTATTAAAATTAACTACGTTACCATATAAGAAAGCACCCTTTACTTATAAATAAGGAAGTTTTATTATTCTCATTAATGAACTTTTTAAAAAGAACTATAACAATTTCTTCATTATACAAGCACATATTATATTTATCACAACTACCTCTAAATACATACAAATTTTTAATACAATTTTGTTCATTCAATTCTAGTAAAACCACATTTTCTTTATCATTTTTTTAACACAGTACTAACGTTATTTTTCATGTGGAATGAGCAGATTTTGAGCTATACACTTCCTAAAATTCTCTTTGCTTTATTTTTTCATTAGTTTCACAATCATTTCATTGGAAGTATACAAACAAAATAAATGAGTAAATACATGCTAATCGATGCATAAAATAGGACAATATATGTCATACTTGAAATTAAATTGAGTAAAAACTGACATGATACTAAATGATCTATATAATAGGATAATATATGACATACTTGAAATTAAACTGAGTATATATTTATCATGTTAAGTAAGTTCATTTATTATCTTTAATTAACTCTTTTTAAGGAGTTATGACTATTCTCATGAATGTATTTTTAATACTAATTAGTTATTAAAAAAAATTCCTTAACAATCCTTAACTCACTCACTCTAATTAACACGAATTAATTATACCTTACTCATCTATAAGTTTCAACAAATATATTGCGTTAAGAAAAATGTAAGATTACTTACCGACCTTTCTTGTTCCATGGTTAGATTTATTCTATTAGTTTATAGTTGGTCTCATGCATATCTTTTCATTCATCTTTTGTGTGGCACATCATGAATTTTAGATTTTTGAGGAAGGAGCAATTTTAATTGATGTTGGTCCAACAACAATGTCATTATGTCTTGAAACATTATTTCTACAAATTGTATAATAATAATAATAATAATAATTTCACTTTATTCTTTTTCTTCCTATTATTTAAAAATAAAACAGCGCAAATATAATAAGCATATAAATATTATAAAATCAAATAATTATAGCGATAAATCTGTTGATGAAAAAAGTTCAAAAATTAAAGAAATTGTAATAAAATAAATATTCTTTTTGTTATTTTAAAAATTAAAAATAAAAACATGGTAAGAAAAAAAAAGAAAAAAAATGAAAACCTTGTTTGGAAAAGTGATGGCTTGAAAAATAGCTAGAAGACTTAAGTCTCTCTTGAGGCCACGAACATTTTTTTCTTTTTTATGTTTCTATTTCAAGTGTGAAGTGTGTATTTTTATGTATGTATGTGTGATAGTTTCGATGAAAAAAATATCCTTCTCTGAGAACACTATACGACATCAATAACCATACAGACAAAAAGATAAGAGAAAATGACAAATAGGTTCCTAACCTTTTATCCCGCGAACATTTTCGTCCTTGACCATTAAAAAATACTTTTAAGTCACTGACATCCTTAAAAGTTAGACGGATCAGTCCCTCCATCAAATGCCTCCGTTAGACTCAATGGAAAAGTCTAACATGGCTACCATTCTGCTTACCTGGCATTACGACTGCCCACGTGACACATTAGTCAAATGAAACTTTTGAAAAATGGACAAAGAAGTCCCTGTCTCTCCAAAGAGTATATCCGCCACCACTGCCTCCTCCCTCCCAACCCCACCAACTCTTGCTCTCAACACCTTCCCCGACGACAAAGCTTGGAAGAGAGGCGCATGCACCAGCACCAACTCAGAGAATCACTCAGCAGAATCCGCCAGTGCTTAAGGCCCCTCCTACAATACCTCAGATTTCACCAACCAAACCAAATCACACCTTACCACCAAAGCATAACCATCCTCAACGTTTTCACTACTCACCTATGAAATTTCAACCACTCCATTATCTAGCCCACCAATTTTTTGTTGTGTTACATTTTCTTTCTATTTCTGTGGTATATGTGCCATTTTATTATTTCATGCTTCCTTTTGTTCTTTTTCTCTTCAGGTTGTAGTTAGTTGTAGCAATGCACTAGTTTTAAAATTATTCGTGTTGTTTATAAATGTATCTATATAATGTAAGGTAATTAATCTAAAATTTCTTTTATTTAAAACTTTATTATAGGAGAAAACAGGATTAAGCCTATCATATGCATAAAGAATACTATCACTATTAGAAAAAGGCACACTTGCGGTCAAAAGAATCAAACTTTCTTTGCATAGGTAGTGGTGTGGATGCATGTCTGTTTCTCATCCTCCAATATCTTTTTCACTCTGATTCCCAAGTGCCTTAGCCTTGCAGCCATCCTCTTCTTCACCTCCATCTAAGACAAAATCGGACAGCTAACAAGGGAAGTTTCCTCAAGAAATATCAGATTGGAACTGAAAAGGCATTGCATACAAAAAAGTAGAAAACTTGGAATTATTAGCTCTCAAGTAAGGCTCATTCCCCATACCTTTTCCTTGTGAAATTTAACCCCATTGGAGACACACCTTCCAAGCAATTTTCAAGATCAATACTCTCAAACTCATCCACCCACACACCGTAGTTGGTAGGCCACATGGAGAGAGGGTTAGGATCAACACAACAAACCTTAATTCCATAGCGAAAAACTTGCTCTGCTAGACGAGTGCCTACAGGGTCAGATCCAATGATGATCACGTCAAAACGAAATCGATAAGAAGGATGGCACCATGGGAGATCAAAATCCAAGGGTTTAGGTTGATGGGCAGGCTTCAAGTTGAGAAAAGTTCCCAACTTGCTGGTGTTGTTGTAGGCCCTGACTCTGAATCTTTTTGAAGTTGAAGAACATGATGAACTTGATGTGTAATGAGTTTTTGGGAGAAGAAATGAGAAAAGTGTGGCTTTAGTAGGTGGTGGTGGGGTAACGACGTCGTATTGAGAGACAGGGATTTCTTTGTCCATTTTTCAAAAGTTCCATTTCACTAACGAGCTACGTGGGCAGCCGTAATGCCAGGTAAGCAGAACAGTAGCCACGTCACACTTTTCCGTTGAGTCTGACGAAGGCATTTGGACAGAAGGACTGATCCGTCCAATTTTTAAGGACGTCAGAGACTTAAAAATATTTTTTAATGGTCAGGAAAAAAAATGTCCGTAGGATAAAAGGTCAAGGACCTATTTATCATTTTCTCAAAAGAAAATTACAAATTTTAGAGGCGAGTTGGACAAGAGTGAGAAATAGTGTCGATCCAGATCCCTGACAATTACTGCTAGTCCTAATTTCCATTGCGGTAGTGAAGAAGAAAAAAAAAGAGACCCATCTGCTAAAAATAAATAAATAAATAAATAATTTATAAAAATATTAAATATTAAAATAAATTTAATAAAATTACTATATAAATTTATATTTAATCTATACCATTAAATATAATCATAAAATGATCTAACAATTTAAATTAAAAATTAAATTAAAAAACTAATATTAATCCAAAAATAGTTGGACCAACAAATCAGCAACCTCTATCCATCATCCATCCATTAAGTTGGAGAATTTCGATTCGACTATACTAGGACTAGGAGCTATGAACTAATTCTCTACAATTTCTTAAAATTTTTAATTTTAATAATACCACATAATACTATCAAAGTAATACACCGAAGATGGCCCAACTTGTATCGTAGTTTCATCGTTCGTTAATGGTATTGCTACAAGATTCTGTTCCTAGCCTCTTCGTCTTCTTCTAGGGTTCCTTCCTTCCGCTGTTTCCCTTTGCAGATTCTGTGTCTTCAATTATGGCTAAGAAGAGCAAAAAGATTATCCCAATTGATTGCATACCAAAGCTTTCTCAACAGCCTAGAAGCTCACCTCCCAAACGCCGCACTGATTTCTCTGTCTTCGTCACCACTTCTTCTTCTGCTTCTTCTTCTGCCTTTTCCAACCGAGGTAGCTATCAATATTGATTTTTTTTCTCGTGTTCTGAATTTCATGCACTCACATTATGTGATTTCGTGAATTTGTTGCCTGGAATTTAGAGTATCTTTGTTGAATTTGTTCTGGGTACAAATTTTATGGGATTATTGTTCTTTTGTTTTAATTAATTAATTGTTATGTGTGCAATGCCCCTTTTGTACGTTACATCTGAATTCTCAAGAGTGACTTGTCGATTTCGTGAAATCCCTTCTTTTCCTGAATTGATTGAAGGCAGTGGGATGTTCGATTTGCTTTTACATTTTCGCAGATGATAATATTTTCTTTTAAAACTTGGTCAGGGTGATAGTTTGTATGCTGTTATGTATGTTGTGCAGCTATGTAAACTCATATGGTGTCTCAATGGTTGAGCTATTACATAACAATGTAGGTTAGCTATTGTTGCTTTAGTTAGTCAAATTCTCTGAAACTGGTATAGCATCATGGTTTAGTGCATATTGCATACCACAAGTGTGTTACCTGCTCCGTTGGAATACAAGTGCAAGATCGCTTCATCGTAAGCAAAGGTTGATTGAGTTTTGATGGAACTCAAGTTGATCTTCCATTTGGCCGTTCTTTCTTGCAGGTTCATCACCGGATTCATCTTCTGGTGAAGAGAGATTGTCAAGTTTCATTACAAGCATTTTACGGGAAAAGAGAAAGGCAGTGAAAAATTTTCATGAAAGTACAATGGTTCGGGGCAGCAATTACCAGGAGGGTACAGCAGTGTGTTCATCTGAGTCTTTTGATGTCCCAACTATGGAATATGATTCAGCTGTGCAAGATGAAGGTCTTGGTCAAAGCAGCAACAATAGGTTAGATTTGTATATACATGCTGATAAATGAGTTCAGTTTGAGAGCTTTCAGTTTTCTTTGTTTTATATATGCCTGAAATTTTAGGTGTATTGTTCCAATGTAGGGACACTAGTAATGGAAAAGTTTATATTTGCAAGATGTCAAAATCTATCCCTCATGAAACATCTGTCAGTGATAGTAGTTCTCTTGCTTTAACCCCTGGAACTGTGATATGGGCGAGAACAACTTGCCAAACATGGTGGCCAGCTGAGGTATTTTCTTTGAAGAACTATGATGCTTGTTGAATTCTGCCATTATCTTTCTGCTTATGCTTTTGGAACTTGTGACATGTCACTGTCTTGCAAATTGGAGGACTTGCATTTAAACTTTGAAATTGCTTATGGTATAATCAATTGAGTAGTTTTATCTGAGTTTAAGCCTCATGATCTTTACTTTTCTGTTTTTATTAGTTTGTAATAAATATAGTAGAATGAAACTTAAATACTTGTTCATATATACACATAAAACTAGAGGATAAAATCTTTACTATCGGGTTCCGAGATATGGAAAGCTGTGAATACAGTTAGTGAAGCTAGACCAGGAAGTGGGGTATCCCCGGAAAAGAGGTCGGCTTTAAGTTCTAGCTTAGATAGCTTAATCTGAGCTTTGCTTTTTCACATGGTGAAACTCATTTCGTTGAACTACGTTCAACTCATTCATAGGTATGAAGTGACTCGACTAAAAGGAAAACTTTCATATCAAGGGGCTTAGCACCCAACTCCTGTTATAACTCCCTATAGAGGCCTCTGGGGGGCTACCTACTCTAGTTAGAACCCTATGAGGGAGTCCTCATAGTACGGGTATCCTAGTAATTATAGTAGCCCCCCGAGGGCCAACTCCCTCTATCTCACCTCCCCTGGTACTGTATGGACTGGCACTTGACATTTGCCAAGCCAATACTCATTTTGCAGCCATGGATGGTTCCTCACCACGTGCATGATGCCGATCGAGAAAGGTTTCTACAATCACATACGCCATTTCTCTCCGAGTAGCTCTTGACTCTTGGGTAGGGGACAAGAGCGATAATAACGGAGCGAATCTGTCAGAGAGTACTCCAAATCACGCTTAGCTAATCGTCAATCTCCAGCCCCTGACCCCAAACCATGTGATCCGTCCCTACCCCACTGGCTTCGTCGTCCTCTGCCTATTCCTCTGTAACTGGCTTTAGCCATTGAACCCCACCTTAGGTGCTGAGTTTTTGAGGACAAAAGCATCTTCTTAATTCTTAAAAGAGAAGAAGCATCTCTACTTCCCTGAAAAGGCTACCCACTCCCACCCTCGAGGGCCAGCTCCCTCTATCTCACCTCCCCTGGTACTGTATGGACCGTAACTTGACATTTGCCAAGCCGGGACATACAGTATTCACCAGGGTATGGAGCTGACGTCGGTCACAGGAAGGTAACTTAAAATCCTCTGCGGTCTATGGTCTTTCCGTTTATGTCCAGTTGCTGACATCATGAACGAAGTTGGGCATCATCGCAGCTCCCACACGAAGAAGGAAGCCAGAGGATCCTTCCTCCCACTGAAGATATAGGCCTAGTCAAACAATATTAAGACTAATATAATTCCCTAGCTTCGTATCTATGGACTTTCTTGCAAGAACAATCTCAAGACTAATGTAGACGGGTATCAACTAAATAGCTAGGCTCCCTCCATAGCATCGGGTGACCAAGTATGCGATCCTATCTATGCAGATTTCCCAACAGCACCAATAAGAAGTAAAATACACCCATTGACTATTCTACACGCTTAGCGAATGCCAGCATTGATTCATAATCAAATCTTTAGCCATGGGTCTCTGTGTCTATATAGATTCTATTCATGGATTAACGTCATGGATTAACAAAAATGTGCAAAAGCACTATTTGTCTATAATGCATACAACAGAGATGAGAAAATATAATTCCTTGGTTGCTTTGATAGAGGAAAATTTTGGAACTATTGGTCAAAAATTGTCTTGTTATATTGCATTGATCATGTATATATCTATACTTATTTAGATTTTATCAATTTAAAACTTACTTTCCCAGATCATGGAAGAAAGATCTGCATTATCTAAGCCTGTCAGTGATGGACAAGTTTTAGTTCAGTTTTATGGAAATCATTCCAGGTATTGTAGCATATCTAGCTGGGAGTTTCTTGAATTTACTTTCCTGTTAACTGAATGTTAATTTGTTGCTTTACAGTGTCTGGATTGATCCAATGACAGATATTTCAACGTTTGAGGATGTGAGTTCTTGATCCTTGTTTCGCACTATGCTTTTGCACATATAAGATCATAATCTCCCAAGGACCATATTTTGTATTTACCTTCTGATAACATTGAATATCTAGGTGAAGCCATGCTAGAAGATGGGTAAGCAAACCCCTATCAATAAGAAAGAAAGGGAACAGGAAAGGCTTATTTTTACTATGTGTAATTGCTATGGTTTCATCTGGCAGTGTGTCTCACAACCCCTATTTAGAAAAATGGATTTTCCCTAATTTTCGTAATAAGTTTTAGACTCCATTTTTCTTTTCCTGTTGAGATTGATCAAGAGCTGTGTAGTTGGATATTATCAGCTTTTTTTTAGACGAAGTGTTATTAAGATGTGTATTTGAGTTTCTATAGGCAGATAGTTCATCGTTCTATAATTGTCTGCTTAGAGGATATATCATAATCGTTCATGTTTGTTGCAGTGTTTTCAGGAACGGTGCAGTAACCCTTCAAAAGATTTTCAAGAAGCTCTGAAACAGGTATGTTTGATTTATAGCAGAAGTGCAGCTTTTGTTCCAACAGATTTTACAATTTCCGCAATAAGAGTTGCAAGATTCCCCCCCATCTCCAGGTATATATTTCACTTGTCTTCTTATTTGATGTGATTCTAGGCCATACAGAAGAAGGAACAACTCAGTTCTAGCCCAAACTCAAGTTCTGATATATCTGCTCATTCTGATCAGAAGGTTGGTTCATCAGATGGTATGTTCTTGATTACTATTCTTAGTCATATTTTATACAGAAAACAGTGAAATGATCAGAACATAAAATTGTATTACCTATTCACCAAGGCTGATAAACGCACCTAATGAATGGTAAAAGTCAATTTTTAGCCCTGAAGGTTCCATTTGTATTGTGCTCAAAAGTAAAAAGTTTTATGTTATCAAGTTAACAGAAGCAATGTTCTTCATTCATGCTTGTGTGATGAAATTCTCTTATCCTCGAGATAATATCTGTGTGCAATGAAACCCTTTTCTCTTGAGGTGTCTTTATGTTGATTGTGATTGGATTGTTATACTTAGCCACAAAAAAAATTTAGTCAAATATAGATTTTACATCCAAAAATGTATCAAGTCAAGTACAATGTTATGCAATGATAATCCAACAAGTTCTGTGTTGCGTTTGCACACCCTTTTAGACAAACAAAAATAGTTTTCAGGCCACTTATTTCTAAGAATCTCACATGAGATGTTTGTTGTCAGTTGTCCATATGTATGTCCTTGTAAGTTTGTGCATTTGTCAGCCTCATCATATCATATGATTTAACCCATTCATTTGGAAAATTTTATGATTTTACAGATAAATGGACTTCACCAACCTCGAGTAGAACAATGAGTGATGCTGTAGAGAAAAGAAGGGGGAATAGGGAACGGAAGCGCAAAGTTCATTTTGATGTGAGATGCTAACTCAAAAACTTACGGCATGATCTTTAATTAATACTTGGAGATATTTGTCATGAACATAAAATGAGTAAATTGTTCTTGTAGGAGGTGAGATGTCCAATGAAACCAGAACGGAAACTTCGTCGGTTGAAGATAATGCGGTTGTTGGGCCTTGCACCTCCTGCTGGTTCTCCATTTTGCCAGTAATTTATATTTAAAATGTTTGCAGCTTAGCAGCTCCTGTTGGTTTTACTTTTTCTCGTTTTTCAGCTTTTAGTTTTTTTTTATATATATTATTATAATTTTATGCTTTTCATGTATACCAAGTACGAGTTATGCCTATTTCAGTTCAAATATGAAAGGGAAAAAAACTTATATCAAGTTCCTTGTATCCATTTCATCTAATTCACAAAGAAAAACACTGACAAGTGGACAATTTTTTTTAATTTAAATAAAGAGTCTATACTTTAAATTTATTCATTCACAGGAAATTGTCCATTTTTGTTTAAAACGGATATAAGAAGCTTGGTATACTTGTCCATATCAAAAAAAAAAAAACTATCATTTTTATTTATGGAAGTTCTAAACAATAACAAATCTATTCACGAAATAACGAAAGTGAAGTTGTATCTATGAAAAATTGGCTTTGTACGATAAAACTGTTCAAAATTATCTGAATTATCATTCTCTCCACCACTACGTGTGTGTTTGGATTACAGTTTGCAAACCAGAGTTTGCATAAAATTGATTTTGTAAAATTGATTTTGATGATAAGTTAGTTTGAGTTAACGTGATTTATGTTTGGTAATCTTTATATCAAAATTGATTATAGTAAAATAAATGTTGTTTGGATTATACTACTCAAAATTACTTTTAGATGAAAAATTACTAAAATAGACATCAATTTTATATACTTGCAAAATCAGAATACTATAAAAAATAATATAAAAAATATTTATCATATAAATAAAATAAATACAATAAAAAATAAAAATATAAAAGAGGGTACTATAAATTTTATAATGTCACACAAAAAGAAAATATTTTATAATTTTTTTTAGTATCGTCAGTACTCTTTAATTTAGTATTACTTTAGACTATAAATTTTTATTATTTATGACTCTATTGTTACTTATAATTAATTTTTTATTTATTTTGTCCTTTTTTTATAGGATCATAATTTATATTATTCAAAATTTTGATAATAAACGTAGTATATAATAATTACAATTACAAATTTTACAAATTCAGAATAAAAAATAAAAAAATTAATACAAAACAAAAATAGAGTACATCAAAGAATAGAAAAAAAATTATACAGATAAGAAATAATAAAAATTCCATAAAACCAACAACATATATCATATGAACAAAAAAAATACCATAAAACGTAAATAAAATTCATCTGAATAAAATCAAATAAAAATAAAAAAATTTCAATTTGTTAGTGATTGAAATAAATCTGAACGATTTTGATGAAAAAATGGAACTAAAAAATTATGAAGAAGTAGGAAGAACTACAAAGAATGACTGTGAAGATAATAGTTACTAGTATCATTCTTATAGAAGAAAATGAAGGGTAAGGTTGGTAAAAAAGAAATATTTTAGCTTCTGCTAAACATGAAACGTGAAACGTGAAACGCAGAAGCTACAAATTTGAGCTTCTCCTAAACGTGGGTTCAGAGGCAGAATCAATTCTGCGTTCACAATGATAAAAATTGCCAAACATCAAAGTGAAACTTTTAAGAAGCTCAAACGAGCTTTTCTCCTCCCCAGCGTGTTTGCCAAACACACCCTACTACTACTCTCTCTCTCCCTCCAACAACCCCTAACAACAGTGTAGCTCCCCCAACTCCGGCTCAAAGTCATTCTCCTCTCACCTTACTGAAATCAAGCCACACCACCACACCAAGGGTCCATGTATGGCTCTTATATGTGAGTAAGTACTGCCCGGCTTCTTTCAACTCACCACCTACATCACCGCCATCACCAAATCTCTTTATGCATTTTGTCTTTAAAAAAAAAAAATTAAAAACATGTAATTGAATGGTGTTGCATAGGGGTGGCAAGCGGGAAGTCCGTCCTGTCCCGCCAAAAGTCCACTTTTTGGTGAGTTAGCCTGTTCCGTCCCACCTAATGAGGCAGACTTAGAATCTCACTCCGCTCTGTTTAACTGCGGGCTGACGGATTAAGTCCGCTAAAACTTGTCTTTTTTTATTTTTTTTTATTATTAGCTACTAAATAATATATATAATTTCACAACTATATTAATGAATTTATAATTTTTAAAGGCATAAAAAATTATATTTTTTATATTCACAAAAATTAAAATTTTTGTAATTATAAATATCTAATAAAAATAATTATAAACCAAGTTTTCATTCAAAACATAATTATAAATATTCTCTTCAAAGTAAAATAAACATAATTCAAAACATAATTATAAATATTGTCTCCAAAGTAACATAAACATAATCCAAAACACTCAATTTTCATTTTCATACTCTTGTAAGTTGGGTTGGGGGAAATTAGGTTTTGGCAAAAAAATTGTAAAAATACCCCTTACAAAAAAAAAACCCGGCGGGAAAGTCTGTCTCGTCCTGCCAAAGTCCGCGGTTTAAGCGGTGCGAGTTAGGCGGGCTTTTGCTCTTTGGCGGTCCCAATTTTTTAGTCCGATCCACTTTTTTCGGTGGGTTACGCAAACCAGCCCAGGAAATTTAGGCCCGTTTGCTACCCCTAATGTTACAGTTCGTTGTTGTTGAACGATATGATGCTTGTGATGGTAGCATTATGCGACTGTAGTTTATTATAGTTTTTTTGTTTGTGTGGCTAATATCATTTCCCTATATATGTTGGCTGCCACTACTTGGCATTAGCTCTATTACACATAACGCAGGATTTTTTTGGGCTAATTTAGTAATTTAATTTGTTCTTACACTTGTAACATTCAAACGGCAGTTTGAAGCAGTATACTTTTGTTTCACAAATGGATCTTGTTATCTCTTGCAAATAGTTGAACATTTAGTTAACGTGTTTGGTAGATAATGATAAGATTATTATTAAACAGTGTTTTAAAAAAGGGTTATGGCAGCGCCAAAATGTTATGGCATGGCAGATTTCTTCGTCGCAACGTGATTTTCACGAAGGGCGAAATGGTAACCGCTATTGTGGTGGCGCCACGGTAGACAGCAATGGAAATGGTGAAAATTGTGGGTTTTTTTTTTTACTTTTGAAAAAAACTTAGGGTTATTTTGGTCAATTAGAAAACCCTAAGTGATTCCACTCACCTTCAATACCCTCTTTTATTCAAAAACTCCTTCCTTCAAAAACTGCCTCCTCTTACACGTCAAAAAATTGTCTTCCATCTCTCCCTCTCTACTCTGGGTTGCATTGCTTTTTGCGTCGCCACTCCTCATTACAGCTTGTCAGCATCGTCCCTCCTTGCTGTCACTATAAACCATGATTCCTTCTCTCTGATTCATACATTCTGTTCTAGATTTCTTTTGCTCCTATTTTTTTTCTTTTTGTTCACTATGTCTAGGTCAAGACTAGCCCTGCCTCTAATGCTCTTATCCCGGCCCTTGCCCCTGCTAGCCTTGTTACTGTCATTGTCCTTGCTCGTCTTGTAGTTGCTATTCGTTCTAGTAAAATTGTCCCAGGCTGAAAATATATTAGTATTGTGGAAGAAGGAAATACCATTCATGCCATATGTAAGTTTTGTGGCAAAATTTTGAAAGGAGGCATTACATGGGCAAATGAGCACTTAATGATCAAGCCTGAAATTATTGCTAGATATAAAATGGTCCCAAACGATATTATTGTTGAATTATGGGGTATTACAATCAGAAAAAGAACTGAAGAAGACAAAGTGCTACACCAACAAGCACAGAAGAACATAGTGTTAATGCTAGGGAGTTGATTTAGAAAGTTTCGAGTTTGGACTATTAAAGGAAGATGCTCAAAGGTTGATGAAATTCATAATCCAACTCCAATGACAGCTAGAGAGGGTGCAAGTTCTATGAGAGGTCCAATGAATTTGTTGTTAAAAGACCTAAAACTGCCATTGCAAAAAACGAGAGAAATTGAGGTAGCAGAACATCAAGGAACATGCAATAAAAAAGCCGTTCGTAGAGTTCATCGATACATAACACGATGGTTCTATCAAGTTGGGATTCTATTGAACACAGTGAGGTTGAAGAATTTTCAAGAAATGTGGATTGTTGGAAGCTTTAGTCCCAATTAATAAGGAATTGGAATACACCAAAAGATTGTTGAAGGGTCATAAAAAAAAATAGAAAAAATATGGCTATTCTATTATGTCAAATGCTTTGACGGAAAAGAGGCAAAGGAGCATTATTTAATTTTCTTGTAAATTTTCCTGCAGAGATAATGTTTTTAAAGTCTGTTGATGCTTCTGATTATGGGAAGACTGGTGAGAAATTATCTAAGCTCTCTAATGGTATTCAAAAGACCATAAAAGGGTAATTTCTTTGATTAATTTCACTTATAGTCACTATAGCACCTTATCCATGTTGAGATACTTCTCAAATAACAAGGAATAAATAAGCATAGAATAAGTGAGCAAAGAATAAGTTGTCGAAGAAAGCAAAGAGAAAGGAGACAACAAAAATTGTTATTATGACCTCTTTTTGGAATCATGTCAAGTACACCCTTAAGATCACGGGTCATCTTGTTCGAGTGTTTAGATTTGTTGATAGGGGAAAGAAGCCACCAATGAGTTGTATTTATGAAGCAATGGAAAAGACAAAGGAATGTATCATGAAAATATTTTCTCATGATGAGAACAAATACAATGATATTTTTAAAATCATTATCAACAGATAAAATTGCCGACCTCATCATCTGTTGCATGCAGGTGGCCATTTTTTGAAGTCAGAGTTGTCTTATGACAACTCTCACATTGAGCTGAATTTAGAAGTTATAAAAGAATGGTTTGAGTGTATCACTAGATTGGTGCCAAGTCTAGCTATGCAAGAGAAGATGTTAGAAGAGTAAGTATTATACAAAATCGGCTTTGGACTTTTTAGATTAAACTTTGCAAAATCTTAAAGAAAAAAGGTTTCACTTGATAACATTGTTATAAATTTTCTAAAGCTTTATTAATTTAATTAGATTAAAATCTTAAGACAAATTTATTTCAATTTTATTGGTGGCGAACATACAAGCATGAAACTCTAAAATATGAGACTTTACTATCAAGATTTTAAACTTGACTTGTAGTGCTTCGAGAGTGAATGCTGGAGTATTTTTGAGCATGTAAAATATCATCTAAACTCGTTAAAATTATAATTTATAAACTTCTCCAAAGTAACCTAGATTATATTTAATCATTTTGCAAATTCATACTAAAAAAATAGGCTTAATTATAAAAAGAAGGAGTGTAATAAATGGCTACTTGGAGAACTTGAGACTAACAACTTTTAAGATAATGATAATTTAGATGATGATGCTGATTTGGTTTATGAAGGTGACAACACTCTAAGTTAGAATCTTGTGTTTGAAGTCATAGGGATATGAGCCTACAACAATTACTAGAAAAAAGCAACAAAATAGAAAAAGAAAAGAATTTGCAGCTACAAAGGAGAATTTTTTTTTATTTAAATGAATTAAATATATTATTTATCATAATCCGTAATACATAGAATATTTATTGATATACACAATTTTACACATCTCGGGTACAGTGACCCAAAACACATTAAACACTTATCTCGGGTATTCAATCATTGTGCTCTAATTTAACAAAATTATATCTTGGGTGCAATTGTATGACGCAACAGCAAAGTTGTGCATAGAAGAGGTACTCAATACCCAACCCGAGAAATAAGTATAATGCATTTAATGCCAGTGTATCTGGGATACATATGTTATTGGGTAAACTACTAAAAATGCACTCGAATAATTTTGTCGCTGACAAAAATGCATCTGAATTTTTCTATTGATAAAAATGTCCTCAAATAATTTTAAAATGTAACAAAAATATCCAACATTAAATATGTATTTTTCAAAAAATGTTTTAGAGATTGAATTTTGATGCAATTTTTTGTAAGTATGATTAGAAAAATGAGAGATTGTTATTCTTAAAATTTAGTATTTTTTGCTAAGTATATTTTTTATAATTTTTTAAAAGTATTATTGTTGATAAGAAAATTGCAGAAAAATATATACTTTGTTAAAAATTACCAAATTTTAAGGATGTAAATATCTCATTTTTTAATCATTTTTGTAAAAAATCACATCAAAATTCAATCTCTAAATAATCTTTGACAATACATATTTAATGTTAGATTTTTTGTTACATTTTTAAATGATTTAAGAGTACTTTTATCGATAACAAAATTTGAATTCATTCTTATCAGTGGCAAAATTATTCATGTGTATTTTTGATGATTTACCCTATATTATTTAATGATTTAATTACAAAATAATGTATCCCAGTTGTACTTTATGGTTTCTAGTATTTAAGCTTCAACTTTTGGTTTTTCGTTCAAAGATATCTATAAATGAATATTAGTACCTACTAAATTTACAGTATACAACTCTAAACTAGCAGAGTTCTTAATAAATATTATTTTTTATATTGGATTGGAAAGAGTGTTTTTGAATATTATTAGTTAATGAAGTGTTAATTTTCTTTTTTCAAATTGAAGATAATTGCATTATTTTAAAAAAATGATACAAAATTTCATGTGGAACCATGGAAATATCCGAGGGTTCTTCCAATTGAAGCTATAAGTGACTACAGTAATAACCTAAAAACTAAAAAAAGAGAAATATATTAAGAAATTAGAAAACTTGTCTTTTATTCATCTTTGGACAAATTTTTCTTACTGAGTTTGAGATCTATTGGACAGGGGATCTTCTCCTTTTCAAACACATCTTTATTACGTGCTTTTCACAGTGCCAACGAAAATCAACAAAGATGTTGACGGCATCGTCACCTTTTCTCTCACTTCCAACACTTGATAGTACCTGGGTCCACAAAGGGGGATACACTTTGTAATGGTGGCACCAACTTCAAATCTGCTGCTTCCCATACCTTCTGAGCGGCATCGTACCATCGAAGGCAGTGGATGATGGTTTCCGGGGCTAATTTACATCTGGAACACAAAGGTGGGGTCGACCGGAAATGCTGGTGGATGAGGCTCAGTACAGGTAATCTTTCGTGCACAGCTCTCCACAAAAAGATTTTTATCTTTGTTGGTATCTATTCCGAGGGTTACCTGAAACTGTAGGTCGATTTCGAACGAGATCTTCTGTGCTGGTCGGCGCAGTTGTGTTCGGCTTGATGACAGTGGCCAGAGCCGCCGTGTCTGACTTGTTGGATGGTGGACGAAATTGTGATCATTAACAATGGCTCCAAAGACTTGGTGCTCTCAAACATAAATCACTCTTTGTCACAACTCCGCACAACTAACCAGCAAGTGTACTGGGTCGTCCAAGTAATACCTTACGTGAGTAAGGGTCGATCCCAAAGAGATTGTTGGTATGAATCAAGCTATGGTCATCTTGTAAACTCCAGTCAGGCGGATTTAACTAATTTAAGAGATTATTGGTTTTTCGAATAATAATAATAAATTAAATAGAAAATAAAGATAAAGTTACTCATGTAATCCAATGGTGGGAATTTCAGATAGGTGTATGGAGGTGTTGTGTTCCTTCTGAATCTCTGCTTTTCTACTGTCTTTATCCAATCTTTGTCACTCCTTTCTATGGCAAGCTGTATGTAGGGCATCACCGTTGTCAATGGCTACATCCCATCCTCTCAGTGAAAATGGTCCAAATGCTCTGTCATAGCATGGCTAATCATCTGTCGGTTCTCGATCATGTTGGAATAGAATCCCTTGATTCTTTTGCGTTTGTCATTACGCCCAGCAATCGCGAGTTTGAAGCTCGTCACAGTCATTCAATTCTGGAATCCTACTCGGAATACCACAGACAAGGTTAGACTTTCCGGATTCCCATGAATGCCGCCATCAATTCTAGCTTATACCATGAAGATTCTGATTAAGGAATCCAAGAGATATGCTTCCGGTCTAAGGTAGAATGGAAGTGGTTGTCAGTCACGGGTTCATAGGTGAGAATGATGATGAGTGTCACGGATCTTCACATTCATCATGTTGAAGTGCAACGAATATCTTAGAATAAGAATAAGTCAAATTGAATAGAAAATAGTAGTACTTGCATTGAAACTTGAGGTACAGCAGAGCTCCACGCCCTTAATCTATGGTGTGTAGAAACTCCACCGTTGAAAATACATAAGTGATGAAGGTCCAGGTATGGCCGAATAGCCAGACCCCAATACGTGATCAATAGTCTCCTAAGATGAATAATAAAATAAAATAGAGACCAAAGATGTAACGTGGTCAAAAGACGTCTAATACACTAGTAAAAAGTTCTATTTATACTGAACTAGCTACTAGGGTTTACAGAAGTATGTAATTGATGCATAAATCTACTTTCAGGGCCCACTTGGTGTGTGCTTGGGCTGAGCTTAATCTATCCACGAGTTGAGACTTCTCTTGGAGTTGAACGCCAAGTTGTAACATGTTTTGGGCGTTCAACTATGGTTCGTGACGTGTTTCTGGCGTTTGACTCCAGAATGCAGCATGGAACTGGCGTGGAGCGCCAGTTTACGTCGTCTAATTACGAATAAAGTATGAACTATTATATATTGATAGAAAGCTCTGGATGTATACTTTTTAAATCCGTTGAGAGCGCGCCATTTGGAGTTTTGTAGCTCCAGAAAATCCATTTTGAGTGCAGGGAGGTCAGATTCCAATAGCATCAGCAGTCCTTTGTTAGCCTCCTATCAGAGTTTTGCTCAGGTCCCGCAATTTCAGCCAGAAAATACCTGAACTCACAGAAAAACACACAAACTCATAGTAAAGTCCAGGGTGGTGGTACCTGCAAGGGACTCCGATGCTTAAGTTAGCAAGGGTATTAAGCAGGTTTTTAGTAGAATCAGAGTATGAGTTATACCTGGGTGCTCTAGTGTATTTATAATGATGAGGAGTGACCTTTCTGGAGATAAGATAGTTATCTTATCTTATCTTATCTTATCTTCAGGTGAAGTCATTATCTTTAAGGGTACCGCCCTTATCTCTATAGGCTTGGGCTACCTTAGGATTTGGGTCATGTTCCTCTGTTGGGCCCTTTTTGCTTTTCCTGGTGATTTGGCCGAGTTCTTAAAGAAGAGGTTGGATAGTCCTGACCTGAAGAGGTCGGTTGACTTGTCGTCAAACATCCCGGGTCGGACAGCTCGACCCAGGATATTAACAGTGCCCTTGCTTGAGCGTGGTCTTTCTTTTAAGGTTGAGTCCCTAGTTTCAGGACTTCAATCCTTTCTTTTATAGAAGCCGTGCTCGAGCATTGTCGATTTTCTTTTTGTAGAGACCCCTTCTGAATACGGAGCGTTTCTTCTCTTTTTCTTTGATTTTTGAAAACGGGCGTTCCTTTGCCTTGGGAACGTGCAAGGGTTTTTAATGCCCCATTAATTTCTTAACGTTCCGTTTCTTTTGTCTCCTGCTTTCTCGTTTTATTTTTGAATTACATCAAAACTTTCTCTTTTCTGTTTCTCTTCACTGTTGCTTGCTGTAACTTCCCCCTTTCTCTCTTTTCTTTCGTTTCATTTGTGCTTCCTTGTTTTCTTGGGTTTTTTCGCGTCCCCACGCTTCTCTCTGTGATGCCATTGGTGGTTGTTGGTGTTTTCTTTGCTCGACGGCAGTTCCGGATTTCGTCTCTTCGTCTTCCACTTCTTCAGCACTTTCTTTTAGGTTGGTTCTTCTTTCGTCGTTCTTTCCTTGTGCTTGCATTGTTCTATTCTGGGTAAAGTTTCGGTTTTGATTAAGTTTATGTTGGAAAGCTTGAACCTTTTCATATTACCATGCTTGGTTATCACTGTGATGCAGGTTTTCTGGCTTTCTTTCGACCTTATGTATGTTCTTGGGTGGATTTCCTGGTAGTTTGGCGCTTTTAGGGCTTCGCATGTTGTCACTGCTTTCTGATTTTTTGATTTTTTGAGGTTTTATGAACTGCTGTTTTGAAAAAGGTTGTTCTTTTGATGACTTTCGCCTTGTTGATAGTTTTGCTGATAGATTTGTAAGAAACGACAATTTTCTGACGACTTTGCTTTGATTTTCATATTTTTCTTCTCGGGATGTTGCTTGTTGGAAGAGGGTTATTTTCTTTGCTGAGAGTTTTGTTGGGATGTAAGCCTTGTAGATTTTTTCTGAGCCCTTACTCTGTCACTGCCTCCAAAGGATGCCCCTAGACCTTGGTGTGGGTCTTGGGGTTTTCCTTTTACTGTTTGTATACTCGAAGTCATGTTTGTCCGAGATGTTTTCATGTCGCCCGAGTTGTTTTGGTTAGTAATCCATTTTCTTTTTCTTGCTGTAGGACTAGTTGGCCATGTCTTCTCGCAAAAATATTGTTGAGACGTCTTCCAAGATTCCTGAGGGTATGTCCGACTGGTTGGACTCCCTCGTGTTGATGTTTGTCTCCGTGGTAGATGCTGAGTTTTGTGCAGAGTTGAGAAAACATCATAGGATTTGTAGTAGTCGTGCCCAGGAGAAAGATTATGAGCTTGTAGCACCTGATTCTGATGAGAGGCTTTGTTTCCCGACTTGGTTCAGGGGAAGCGTCCCTTCTTTTATGCCTATGACTATTTTTTCAGCTAGCTGAACATTACTTTCCCTTTTACTTCCTTTGAGACTGACTTGTTGTGGTCGTGTAACGTTGCTCCATTCCAGCTCCATCCGAACTCTTGGGGTTTTATCAAGATCTTTCAGTTGCTCTGCCAAGAATTAGATGTCACACCTTCTCAAATTCTCTTTCTATATCTATTTGTTCTGACCAAGCCTGGGACTACTGTTCATGTTCGAGCTATAAAGAACCGGGTTGGCCGACCTCTTAGAAGGTTGGCCCATGACCGACCTCTTAGAAGGTTGGCCCATTACCGACTTCGACAAAGTCGGCCAAGTGAGAACCAAAAATTCACCGCCCGATCATGACAAGGTCAGCAAGGTGAAAACCAAATTCACTGCCCGATCACGACAAGGTCGGCAAGATGAAAACCAAATTCATCATCCGATTACGATAAGGTATGCAAGGTAAAAACCAAATTCATCGTCCGATTACAAAGCTACAGGTCGGCAAGATGAAAACCAAATTCATCATCCGATTATGACAAGGTCGGCAAGGTGAACCCAAATTCACCGCCCGATCAAAGCGACAAAAGTTATCAAAAGTAATCCATAGAAAGAGGCCTGGCCAGCCCTGATTAAAAATGGATTACTAAAAATAACTCGAGAAGGATCGACAAGAGAAGTCGGACCAACGAAGGGCGTGCGCTAAAAGGGACACAGCTTTGCCCAAAAAGCCACGACTCCACGACAAGGCTATCAAAATTGTTCAGACTAACTGAAAAGTGTTTTACGAGAACACTAAAAAGTCGTCCGACAAGTTAGCCCCAAGGACCACCTCGACCAAGTAGAAAGTGGACAAAACCAGAAGTGATCAAAAGAGGTCGAACAACAAAGTACCAACACTCTACAAAGATCTACAAAAGGGACAAAGACATCTCGCAAACGGCTAGAGGAAGGTCAGGAATGCTTTATTGAAAGGTACGAAGTCTTGAAAAAAGACACTACTTAAAAGGAAAAATCACAAATAAAAATGGCACTAAAAAGTCACCCAAACATACTATAAAAAAGTTCCCCATCGGAACACTACCAAAAAAAGTTGTTGGATTATGACTAAAAAGCCCGAGTAGTGAAGACAAACAAGTCGGAAGAAGGCTGAAAAGTCTTCTCAACAAACTAAAAAGGGTAATACCAGACTCGCACAAGGAGAAACTACTCAAAGTCAGGATGCTTGAGCACGACTTTTCCAAAGAGATCAAAGCTCTGAAAGCACGATCTCACGGAAAGGTCCGAACTCAAGAAGGGGCACTGTTCATGCATCGGTTCGAGCTATAAATGACCGGGTTGGTCGACCTCTTAGAAGGTTGGCCCATGACCGACCTCTTAGAAGGTTGGCCCATTACCGACCTCTTCTCAAAGAGCTCGGCCAAATTACCAGGAGAGCCCAAAAAAGGGCCCAAACAGAGGAACACGACCCAAGTCCCAAGGCAGCCCAAGCTAGAAAGATAAGGGCGGTTCCCTTAAAGATAAGATGACTTCACCCAAAGATAAGATAAGATAACTATCTTATCTCTAGAAAGATCACTCTACACCATTATAAATACACTTGAGCACCCAGGTATAACTCATACACTGATTCTACTAAAAACCTGCTTAATACCCTTGCTAACTTAAGCATCGGAGTCCCTTGCAAGTACCACCACCCTCCGGTGATGAAGGATCAGCACCGCCACCAAGTCCAATAAGTCGGACACAACTGCTCCGACCAACACAAAAGATCTCGTCCGAGATCGACCTACAGTTTTAGGTAACCCTCGGAACAACTACCAAAAAGAAAGCTTCTTGGGTTTCTTTCAGGTCTGCCCAAGGGAACAAAGTCTTTTCCATGTATGATGAGTCCTTTAGGGACTTTAAGAATTACTTTTTCAAGGTTTGAGATGTTGAGGGAGCTCGACCTTTTTTCTTAGAGGCAAATGGTGAACCTGCCTTCCCTTTGTGATGGCAAAAGAATGTTGTAGTGTCTCGATACTCATGGGAGATGCTTGATGAGGTTGAATAGGCCTTTGTATCTGTGTTGGAGGATATTTGGGCGGAACCTCCCCATCTTGACACAAAGAGATTTTTGGGGGACCCTTCTCTTGTCTGAGCCGAAATAGATTGTGACCGACTTCTTTTGTTATGTTTTGTTTGTTTTTACTTCTTTTTCTCCAGTTTTGTAACTTGTTTTAATTTATTTTTTCAGAGATGGCCAAGACCAATGATTCCATGAAAGCCTTTAAAAAGGTGAAGAAGGCTACTGTTGCACAGAATATTTCGGCCAAGGCTGCCGGGGAGGGATCTTCTCAAGTTCCTCCTAAGAGATCGATCTCGAGTTCTACTGGACCAAGGAGGGTGATCCCAACACCTCAGGTCCATTTAGTTAATCCTCCCCAGACCTCTGCTACTACTTCTTCTCCTACTACCATTCCTCCTCCGAAAAGACCCCGGACTGTCGAGCCTTTTAATCTAGATGCTCTCGACTTTGATGCTGTCGGATTTGTTGATCAACAAATTGCTCCTTATGGTGTCATGCCTACTGATGATGTATCCATTCTTCATTATTTGAATTTTATCACTTGGAGTGGCATTAAACTGGCACACATGGGAGCATCTTTATACCGGACCACTCAAGATCTTCCTATCCATGCTAAAAAGGCCTTTATGGAGGAGGCCAAGTCAGAATTTGATCGGATTAAGGGCTTGAAGGAGGAGCTCGAGGTGAAAGTGGCCGAGTTGGAGAAAGAGTTGAAAGGGGAGAAGACTCGGGTTGTTGCTTTGGCGGCTTCTACCAAGTTGTCTGAAGATATGGCTTTGAAGCATAAGGATAGCTATGTTACAACCTACAGGGAGATAATGGGTCTGAGGGAGGAGTTGGAGTCTGCCCGAGCTGATTATGCCGAGCTCCAGGATCATCTTGTGGGCAGTGTAAATGCTGCTTATGAGAATCTAAGTGATCAAGTTCAAGTTCTTGCACCCGATCTTGACCTTACTCTTTTCAGCTTGGACAACATCGTAAAAGATGGTAAGATAGTCCCAGATGACCCTGATGATGATAAAGTCGACCCTCCTCCTGTTCCTGCTACCAAAGCCTCTGTTGCGCCACCTTCTTCAGTTTAGGCAACTGAGGCAGCTGAGGTCACTCAGCCTGAGTCTGATCCCGATGTTCAGATCCTGAACCGGAATGATGGGACGGTAGATGCAGTGCCTCTTCAGATCCGTCCTCCTTCACCCCGGGATGTTGCTACTAGAAAATCTCTGGATCCTCTTTGATTATTTTAGATGTATTTGTGTATAGCCCGGCCTGTGGGCTTTTGAATTCTCTTATTTTATAGTTTTTTGTCTGAACTTCTGGATACTTTAGTTGCTTTTTTTAGCAACTTTACTTAGAAAAAACAAAGGTAGTTTTTCAAGCCTCTTGGGGTCGGCTTCGGGTGGCCTCTTGTGATATGCTAGTCTGCATCTTTCTTTGAAAGCTTTAGGGGATCTTGAGAGTGTTTGTCCAATCTCTTTTGATCTTCTTAGAGTTTTTGTTTTCTATCTAGCTTTGTGAAGCTAATCTTTTTTGCATTTTGCTGATGTGGTATTGGTAGCTTGATTTTCTTAAGGTCATAGCTTTCTTGGTCCGACTTGGATTCTGTGTAGCGCCTGCTTTCTGTGTTCGACTTCTTTTTTGAAGTTATTTTCAGTTTGGGACGACTTTATCATGTTTGTCCATTTTAAGTTATTTCTAGTAATCCATTTTGGACCTGGGTTAGGTCTCTTTTATGGATTACTTTTTATAACTTTTTTTTTGGTTTGGGCCGGCTTCATCATGTCGGTCCCTCTTAAGTTATTTCTAGTAATCCATTTTGGACCTGGGTTAGGTCTCTTTTATGGATTACTTTTTATAACTTTTTTTTGTTTGGGCCGGCTTCATCATGTCGGTCCCTCTTAAGTTATTTCTAGTAATCCATTTTCTTTAGACCTGGGTCAGGTCTCTTTTATGAATTACTTTTTATAACTCTTTTAGTTTTGGGCCGATTTCATCATGTCGGTCCCTCTTAAGTTATTTCTAGTAATCCTCTTTTTTTAGGGCTGGCCAGGCCTCTTTCCAGGGATTTACTTTTTATAACTTTGGTTATTTATGGTCGACTGGTCCGACTTCTTCATGTCGGTCCGTCTTTTAAGTTATTTTTTAGCAACCCATTTTTACTAAGACCTCGTTAGGTCCTTTCCTATGGGTCACTTTCGATAACTTCTTGCATTTAATCTATTTTGTCGCTTTTTATCTTTGCCGATTTTGTAGAAATTGGGTTTGATCCTCGCTTGGTCGACCTTTGATGAATTCAGTTTTCATCTTTGTTGGTCTTTATCATGATCGGGCAGTGAATTTAGTTTTCACTTTTTCCGATCTGTAGCTTTATAATCGGGCGATGAAATTTTGTGTTTTCAGATTAATGCGTCTTGATAAAGGATTTGTAGAAAATCTGAAAAAACTTTATTCGAAAAGAAAATATGTAAATATATACATGTGGGAGTTCTACCTCCCTCTAAGTTAGGTATTTGATGGATCTTAGCTTGGTGCCTCGTTAAAAACCTTTTTAAGGAAAAAGAGTGCACCTCATCCTAAGATCCTTTATTATATCCTAACTGTAGTACCTTCTTAAGTTGCAGATGATGCCAGGGCATCTAGGCAAGTTTCACTGACCTTTTTTTTACTGTTTTAGGGTAGTTTAATACATTTTCTTAGTGAATAAGGCAAGTTTTGGATGAAAATACACTAACACCTTGATTTAAGCAACTATTGTGAACTTTGCATGATTTCATAAGAATTTTGCTAGAATTGCATGATAAATTGATGATGCACAATCTCATAACTTTGGCTAGAGCTTTGATGCACTTTAATTGCTTGATTTCAGGGCAAAGGAAGCAAGGAAGAACCACGTTAGTATTCATGTTAACCTAGTTAACGTGAACACTAACGTAGAATGGTGAAAAGCTTGCAACGTTAATGAGAAAAGTGATCACCAATAACGCCTGCGAAGCCAACCAAAGCTCACGTTACTTGCCACGTTAACCAAGTTAATGTGGTAGTTAACGTAGAAGAAAAAGTAACTCCAACGTTAAGAGAAAACATGAACACCAATAATGTTTTCCTCCAATGTTAGTGGTAAAAGTGAACACCACTAACGTTGGAGAACTTGGCAATGATCCACGTTAAGAGTCACGTTAACTTAGTTAACGTGAACTCTAACGTTGAAGAGGAAAACAAAAGCCAACGTTAGTGACACTCACTTTTGTCACTAACGTTGGACCAACTAGCATTGCCTACGTTAACTTTCACGTTAAGACCATTAACGTAAAAGTTAACGTGGAGTTGAGATCAAAGAGCCAACATTAGTGACACTCACTTTTTTTACTAACATTGGAAGATGGCATCACTATTACGTTGAGAGCCACGTTAACTTAGTTAACGTGAGTTCCAATGTAGAGAATTTGGCATTTGGAGCGTTAGTGACAAAGGTGAGTGTCACTAATGCTCTTGAAGGTGAATCACACCTACGTTAAGAGTCACGTTAGCTATACTAACGTGGACTCTAACATAGGAACAAAGGGCACTAAGCAACGTTAATGGGAAAAGTGATTCCCATTAATGTTCGCGAAGGGGTATAAGCCAATAACGTTGGCCAAAAATTGAAAAGGCAACGTTAGTGGTCACGTTAAGACCACTAACGTTGGAGTTAACGTGGGTATATAAGGTTGGAACGTTAGTGGAAAAAGTGAATGCCACTAACGTTCTCGAACCCACAATGGCACTCAACGTTAATCTCACTAAATACCGAAGCCTAATTCATATTTCTCTGCAAGTTGGGCCCCCTAAAAATGAGAACTGCTTCAACTCAAGATCCAGAGCCCACATCCAAGACTTGAAGAACTCACTAGAAAATCAAGAGGAGTAGTATATATAGGAGTAATTTTGAACTAGAGAGAGGCTTAGCACTTTTGGGAACTACTCTCTATAGATTTACTTTTCTGCACCTTTAGCATGGATTCTTCTTCTCTGCCATTTTTCATTTCTAGAGCTATAAACAAATAAACCCTTTTCATTGGGTTAGGGAGCTCTGTTGTAATTTGATGGATCAATTATAGTTTTCATTCTTCTTTTTCTTTCTTTTCTCTTGATCTTACTAGAAAGCTTTCGATCTTAATTCAATTGGTTAGTTGTCTTGGAAAAGAAACTCTCCATAATTGGATCTCCTTTGAGCCTTAGAAAAGGGATGAAGAGATCATGCTAGAAATACTTTCTCATGTTGGACCAAATTGGGGTCTGGGCGGATATAGTGACATGTAATCCTCCCAACACTTTGATTTGGAAATACATGTGGTATAATCAATGACCACACTTCATCTCTTCCCATGAGCAATTAAATCAAGGAATTGGGCAATTATTCAAGCTTAGAGAGATTCGACTGCCAAGGAATTGGGATCCAATCACTTAAGATTGCCAAGGAGATCAATGAATGCATTGATTGAGGAAGAGATGAGAATGAACTTGATCTGGAGAATGCAACATCTCCTGAACCCAATGATTTCCCCATTTCTGATCTTACCCATTCTCTTTACTTTCTGCCATTTAATTTCATGCTCATTACCCCAAATCCCCATTTAATCTTCTGCACTTTAGTTTCTGTTATTTACTTTCCAGTCATTTAATTTTCTGCATCTCAATCTAATTTCTATTTAGCTCAACTAGCATATTCTTCTAACTAAAGTTGCTTGACCAATCAATCCTTGTGGGATTCGACCTCACTCTATTGTGAGTTTTACTTGACGACAATTTGGTATACTTGCCGAAGGGAAATTTGTTGAGAGACAAGTTTTCATGCACCAGCAGACGTGCCATAACCTTGGGAGCTCTCGCCCTTCGAGTTCGGATGGTGTTTATACCTTGGGTCAATGCTGTCCGACCTAGGATGTTCTACAAACAAAGCAACCGACCTCTTCAAGTCAGAATGACTCGATCTCTTCTCAAAGAGCTCGGCCAAGTCACAGGAAAGCCCAATAAAGGGCCCAAACAGAGGAGCACATCCCGAATCCAAGGGTTGCCCAAGCCTGTAGAGATAAAGGCGGTTCCCTTGAAGATAAGATGACCTCACTCAAAGATAAAATAAGATAAGATAAGATAACTATCTTATCTCTAAAAAAGGTCACTCTACGCCATTATAAATACACTGGAGCACCCAGGTATAACTCATACTCTAATTCTACTAAATACCTGCTTAATACCCTTGCTAACTTAAGCATCGGAGTCCCTTGTAGGTACCCCCACCCTTTGGGGACGAAGGATCAGCACCACCACCAAATCTAACAAGTCAGACACAATAGCTCCGACCAGCTCTTAAGATCTCATCCGAGATTAACCTACAGTTTCAGGTAACCCTCGAAACATTGGCGCCATTGCTGGGGACCTGGAAGTCATCCCATCATCATGGCGGACGACCATGACAATGACCACACTTCAGATTTAGAAGATAGAACACCGCACAAAAATGTGGATGCCACACCAAAAGATACTTCCCAACTTAATGACAAGAAGAACTCTCCAAACGCGGGAGCCGTGGATGCACTTCAAGATAGTTTAAAATAACTTGAAGAAGAAGCCCTACGTCAATGAGAGGCCGAGAAAGACCTACAGAGGGAAATATGGCGATGCCAAAAATTGGAAGACAAACTCCTAATACTTGAAGCCGATATCAAGACCAAAGCCAACCAGTACTCTCCTGAGGATAGCTCCAGCAGGGAACAAGATCCATTCACCATGGAGATAATGAAGACCAAAATCCCAAAGGACTTTAAACTCCCAAATATGACCTTATACGATGGCACTATAGATCCAGGCCATCATCTCAGCAATTTCAGAAGTAGAATGTATTTAACCGATGTATCAGACGCAGTTCGTTGCAAATCCTTTCTGACTACTTTGACGAAGATGGCAATAAGATGGTTCGACAATCTACCTCCTGTGTCTATCTCGAGTTTCGATGACCTAGCCAAGAAATTTTCGGCCAGATTCTCTATCCAAAAAAGACAAAGCTAAACACGCCCCAAGTCTATTGGGAATCAGGCAAGGAGAACGGGAAACCCTTTGCAACTACATGAAAAGATTCAACAAGACATGCCTAGACATACAAAACCTACCGACAGAAGCCGCCATTATGGGCCTCATCAATGGCTCGCGAGAAGGACCTTTTAGCCAATCTATATCAAAAAATACCCCACATCTCTGAACGAGGTGCAGGAACGAGCTGAGAAGTACATTAATATGGAGGAAAACTCCTGATTAGGAGAGACCTCGAAAGCCGGATTCGCCTCCCGGGATACGAACAAAGATTCTAAAAAGAAGGAAGATTGACATGGAAAAAAAATAAAAAAATACCACAATTACACCTCCTCAGGATGTCTCTTGTGGATGTTTACAGAGAGGTCTACAATACTGAAAAAATACCTCTAGCTCGGCCACTTAAAGGCAAAAAAGGAGGAGGAAATCGGGCTGAATATTGTGAATACCATCGGATCTGCGGGCATTCTACCAATGAATGCTTTGATTTAAAAAATGTCATAGAAAAACTAGTAAGAGAAAGAAAGCTAGATCGATATCTGGCCACCCGTGACGATGAGCAAAGAAAAAGAAGAAGACTGAAGATTTGGACAAACCGCGTGATCACCTCGTACACCAGAAAGACATGTCCACATGATACACGGCAGATTCACCGGGGGAGGAATCTCCAAATCATCTCGCAAAAGACATCTCAAAGACGTATATCATGTCGCAGGAAAGGAGGAAGCACCCGACATCCCCGCGATTACTTTCACCAAGGAAGACACATCCGGCATTGCATCAAGACATGACGATCCCATGGTAATCACTATTATACTGGCAAACACAAATCTCCACCGCACGCTGATAGACCAGGGGAGCTCCACCGATATCTTATTCAAAACTGCCTTCGACAAACTCGGCTTGGAAAAAAAAGAACTCAGAGCATATCCGGACAGCCTGTTCAGACTAGAAGATTCCCCGGTTCAACCGATGGGATACATCTTGCTACACACGACTTTTGGAAAAGGAAGTCACTCAAGAACACTCAAAATAGATTACACCGTAATCGACGT